>NC_041389.1:175586649-175606499 GCF_002162155.2 Triticum dicoccoides | reverse complement strand
CGGCGGCGCTGAGTCCGAGCCGGACTCGGCTGGCGGCGGCGGTGCTGCGCACGCGCGGGAGGGGCGGGGCGCTGGGCCGGCTGGCTGGGCCCTTGGCCCAGTCGGGCGCTGCGTATATTTTTTTTATAAATAACGCGCGCAGAAAACGAATAAAATAAAACCTAAACGAACTCCAAAAATTACAAAGTAAATTTTCCCCGACTCCTAAAAATGAGTCGAACAAAATGAACTTTTACTCGGGGCCAAAAATGCAATTTTTGAAAACACGCATTTTTCCCTAAGGCAAATAAACTCCGAGATAATCCAGAATTTGTTTTTTTTATTAAATCTTCATTTTTCCTAATTTTTGGGAAAGTCATATTATTCCCTCTCATATTTTTGATATTGGAAAATTATTTGAAGATGAAATAAATAAAATCAAATGATCCTCTTTTCATAATTCGAGGAATCTCAAATATGAAAATTTCGAATTCTCCAACTCTCTCCGAGGGTCCTTGAGTTGCGTGAAATTTCTAGGATCGGCAAATGCAAGAAATATGTAATGCATGATGATTTAATGTATAACATTCCAAATTGAAAATTTGGGATGTTACAAACCTACCCCCTTAAGATGAATCTCGCCCTCGAGATTCGGGTTGGCTAGAAAATAGGTGAGGGTGATCCTTGAGCAAATCTTCTTCTCTCTCCCAGGTGGCTTCATCCTCAGTGTGGTGGCTCCACTGAACCTTGCAAAACTTGATAACCTTGCTGCGAGTAACCCTGCTAGCGTGTTCGAGAATCTTGATGGGTTTTTCCTCATATGTTAAATCATACTTCAACTGAATTGCTTCAAGTGGCACTGTATCTCTTAGCGGTACCTCCGCCATCTCGGCGTGACATTTCTTCAGCTGAGAAACATGGAATACGTCATGAACTCCTGACAGTCCTTCTGGTAATTCCAACTTATAAGTGACTTCTCCCATGCGCTGCAAGATCCTATACGGTCCAACGAAACGTGGTGCTAATTTTCCTTTAACTCCAAAACGCTTAACTCCTCGAAGTGGGGATACTCTAAGATAAACTCTGTCTCCAATTTCATATTCTATCGCCTTGCATTTTGAATCCGCATAGCTTTTCTGTCTGGACTGGGCTACCTTGAGCCTATCGCGAATCAACTTAACTTTCTGTTCAGACTCCTTAATCAAATCTGGTCCAAACAACTGACGGTCTCCAACTTCGTCCCATGACAACGGTGTCCTGCACCTCCTTCCGTATAAAGCTTCGAAAGGTGCCATCTTCAAGCTGGTTTGGTAACTGTTGTTATAAGAAAACTCTGCATACGGCAAGTTATCATCCCAACTAGATCCATAATTTAGTGCACAAGCTCTCAGCATATCCTCCAAAATCTGATTGACTCTCTCAGTCTGTCCATCTGTCTGTCGGTGGAAAGCTGTACTGAATTCCAGCCTGGTTCCCAATGTTTCATGCAACTGATTCCAAAACTTTGAGGTAAATTGGGTTCCTCTATCTGATACGATACTCCTCGGAACTCCGTGCAAACACACAATTCTAGTCATGTATATCTTTGCCAACTTAGCACTGCTATAGGTAGTCTTGACTGGAATGAAATGAGCTACCTTCGTCAAGCGGTCGACTATAACCCAAATCGAGTCATAGCCTGAACGAGTCTTTGGCAAACCTATGATGAAATCCATGCCTAGTTTATCCCACTTCCATTCGGGTATCGGCAATGGTTGCAACAATCCTGCTGGCTTCTGATGTTCTGACTTCACTCTCTGACATACATCACAAACTGCTACATACTCCGCAATATCCTTCTTCATTCCGGTCCACTAGAACATTTCCTTCAAATCCAAATACATCTTGGTATTTCCTGGGTGAATCGAATAGGGTGAATCATGTGCCTCTTGCAGAATCAACTTCCTGATCTCCGGGTCATTTGGCACATAAACACGGTCCTCAAACCATAGGGTATCGTGCTCATCCTCACGAAATCCCTTTGCTTTTCCTTCGCTCATTTTCTCCTTTATATCCGCGATCTCCTTGTCATTTTTCTGAGCTTCCCTGATTTTATCCATCAAGGTAGACTGAATCTCCAATGCTGCTACATAGCCTCTCGGAACTATTTCTAAACATAGCTCACGAAGATCTTATGCTAGCGTATTGACATGGCTCTTGCGGCTCAATGCGTCAGCTACTACATTAGCCTTTCCGGGATGGTAATGCAATCTCATATCATAGTCCTTGATGAGTTCCAACCATCTCCTTTGTCTAAGGTTTAACTCTTTCTGCGTGAAAATGTACTTCAAACTTTTGTGATCCGTGTACACCTCACAATGATTTCCAATGAGGAAATGTCTCCATGTCTTCGATGCATGCACTACGGCTGCTAACTCCAAATCATGTGTGGCATAATTTAATTCGTGAGGTTTCAGTTGTCATGAAGCATACGAAACAACTCTTCCTTCCTGCATAAGCACTGCTCCAAGTCCTCGACGTGAAGCGTCGCAATACACATCATAATCCTGGGTCTGATCTGGCAAAATTAACACTGGTGAGGTAACCAACCTTTTCTTCAACTCCTGAAAACTTGCCTCACAATCCTCAGTCCATATGAACTTGGTATCCTTTTTCAGCAACTCCGTCATAGGCTTTGCAATCCTTGAGAAATTCTCAATGAATCTCCGGTAGTATCCTGCGAGTCCAAGAAAACTCCGGATCTCTCCAACTGTCGTTGGTGCTTCCCATTTAGTTACAGTCTCAACCTTTGTGGGGTCAACTGATATCCCTTCTCCGGATATAACATGTCCAAGAAATCCAACTTCCTTTAGCCAAAACTCACATTTGCAGAACTTGGCATATAACTGATGTTCCCTTAGTTTCTCCAAAACCAATCGCAAATGTTCCTTATGTTCCTCTTCATTCTTCGAGTAAACCAAAATATCATCAATGAACACAACGACAAACTTATCCAAAAACTGCATAAACACTTTGTTCATCAGGTTCATGAAATAGGCAGGTGCGTTAGTGAGTCCAAATGACATAACGGTATACTCATACAGTCCTTCCTCCTTGGCGTAAGTTGCGAAACTCACGCTTCTTCATGGCCATAGCTCCTGCTGAAACATGGGCAGTGCGGACAGCTTGCTGAAATTGATCCCATGTGACAGTGTCTACAGGGTAAGTGGCTGTGAAATTCTCCCACCATGCTGCTGCGGGTCCGTCAAGCTGATGTGCAGCAAACTTCACCTTCTCACCATCTGTGCATCCTGCAGTGGTCAACTCCCTTCCTATCTTGCGGAGCCAATCATCTGCTACAATCGGCTTGGTGCTACTAGAATACACCGGCGAATTCAGCCTAAGGAAACGAGTCAAGTGATTCGCAGGTGGTGGTGGTGGTGGGTTGTTGTTGTTGTTGCCTTGGTTCTGTACCAATGTTTGAATCAAAGTATTCTGCTGCTGAATCAACTGAGTGATCTCTAGCGGGAAAACAAACTCGGGGTCGCGTCTCGGAGGCATCTGAAGGGTTTAGAAAAGACAAGAAATTAGAATAGAGTGAGGTCTAAGGAGAAAACACTACCCAAATGCTCATGAGATAATGCACACAAAATCACTTCATTCATTTCAACAAAGGGCATACAATGGTCTAACTATCGCAAAAGTGCTTGTACTATAATGTTTACATGGAGGGAAATACTACTAATATGTGGGGTCATCTATTAATTTGAACCAGTGGAAGACTCCATGATGTCTGCTCCAGCTTCGTCTTCAAAGTCGGGCTCACTTGGATCCGAATCGGTGTCGTCGATGATGATGTAGTTGCTCGGACAGTCGACGTACTTGTCTTCATTCTTGAGCGCTAATTTCTTCTTGAGTTCTTCAATCTCATACTTAAGATCACTATTGTGCTTTACTACAGCTACGATCTCGTCCATGTAGTCCTTGTGTCGGTGTACTAGAGTAGGGGTACCCTAGTATCCCGAACTTGTGCATGGGCAGTTGCAGCACCCCGCGGTAGGGCCCGCCAGGTCACCGCCAAGACCCTCTGTGGCTCTTCAGAAAACAAGACCCCGGCAAGAGGAGCTTGTCGGGAAGCCATTCGAGAACAAAGTATTCAAGATGAGAAGACAAGGCCCCGGCAAGAGGAGCTTGCCGGGAAGAGGCAAGGCCCCGGCAAGAGGAGCTTGCCGGGAAGGCCAACCATGGCACCTCAAGAAAAACTTGCCGCAACGCACCACGCGTCCCGGCAAGGCTCGGCGAGCGACAAGCTCCCGGGCCCGACAAGGTAGCGCCCGCGGCAAGATACTTGCCGCGGTAAGCGGTCAGTGCGCACCCAGGCTCCAGCACACCCACCAACGTGTCGCTCTGGGACCCTTCCAGGAACGCGTGGCGGGAGGCTGTGCAGCCAGCGGAGCGTGGTGGCAAGCGGCGCTGACACGAAGGAGCCGTCGTGGCGATGGTGGCGCTCCAAACGGTCGCTTTTTGCACTATTTAGGCGACTCATACGGGCATTGAATGCCCTTGTCCCCTGCCGTCAGGGTTAGGTAGGATACGCTGTAGCTACAGTAGAGGTAGCTGTATCTACCTATCTCTTTTTCCATTTCTACCCCCTCTAGCCTACGTTGCCACCTGTTGGTGACCCCGTGAGCATATAAAAGGAGGCCTATGCGCAACGTAGAAAGGGTTCGACTAATTCGAAGCTAGCACTCTCCCACGCTCGGTCTTGTAGCTCATCTCGCTCCCGAGCAAGAACACCCAATACAACCAAGCAGCAGTAGGAGTTTTATCTCTCCGGAGAGCTCCAAAGCTGGGTAAACTGCTCATGTGTACTGCCTCGATCCGCTCTTCGTGCGACCTCCGCCCTCTGCCGAACCGAAAGGGGCTCGGTCCCCATAGGTGTCCGTGGATCAGTTTCCCCGACATCTTTGGCGCGCCAGGTAGGGGGCGTCGAGTTCGTGTGAACCCGATCCGGCGTGCGCACGAGCTAGATCTTCATTGTCTTCATCATCTTCGTCGACATGCCACCGAAGAAGAAGGCTTCGGGGGAAACAGCCCCGTCTGCGTCACTTCCACCGCCCCTGGAGCAGGCGGACGGTGGAGTGGACGCCGGCGGAAGAATGGACATCGACGAGGGTGCCCACAGCGCTGCCAAGTCCAAGGACAAGGTCGCGCAAACCTCGGCGTCCATACGCCCACCACGCCCATCTCAAGAAGTGCGGGACCAGCAGCGCCATGGCGTTCGCAGTGCCATACGCCCGCTAGGCCAAGGTGAAGCTGGTGGTTCGCGTGGCGTTCAAGACCAGCATGTACGCCAGCATGCTGGCCCCAGTGAGGAGCGGTCGCCTGGACGGGACGCTGCTCCTTCTAACTTGGTTAGGAGTCCGAGCATGTCCCACTCCTCACTCCGTTCACCTCTGCCGCCCACAACGCCAGCGGAGGCCTTGGCGCGGGCCCAGCTACTCCTAGATTACCCTCCCACGGCGGACAAGACCGACGAATGGAGGGCCACAATCCAGAGTCTCATCGGCTTCGCCAACGGCGACATTGCGCGGCAACCAAGCAATTCGCTGCCGTGGCAAGACTGCCGGACACGAGCCGGTGGCGACAAGAACGATGGAGGTGCAACTTCCATGCACTCTCCACCAAGAAGGCCAAGATCGCCGACTCTCTAGATCCACCCCGACAGCGGCTCCACCGCGTCGTCGGATCCACGAGCTCGTCGCGACCAACGGCAAGTTCTCCGTGAACGACAACAAGAAGACGCTCGTACCCGCATCGAGCGCCGAAGAGAAGCGCGGCGTCAATCTGACCAGCGCGCTGGGCCCTCTGTCGATATGCGCGCGCCGGGGGAACTAGGCGACTTGCCGTACGCGGTAGGTTGCCTTGCGTTCACCCATGAGCTGCGGCAAGTCCAGTGGCCCAGCAAGAAAAACTTCAAACCAGACGTACCAGAGAAGTACGACGGCAAGTCGCATCTGTCGGAGTTCCTCAGCATCTACACCATCGCGGTGCAGGCTGCCGGGGGACGGGACGGCAAGATCCTTGCCAACTATTTCCGACTGGTACTTAAGCCCAACGTCAGGTCCTGGCTCATGCACTTGCCAGACAACTCCATTTCTTCTTGGGCAGATCTGTGCCATCAGTTTGTCGGCGCCTTTACAGGCGGCCACAAGCCACATGGCCAAGAGAGCGATCTTCATCTGCTCGCCCAGAAGGAAGGAGAGTCCCTGCGCAAGTTCATCCAGAGATTCAGCCGTGTATAGCACAACATCCCAGACGTCCACCCTGCCGCGGTCATCAGCGCGTTCCATCAGAATGTGCGAAACCGCAGGATGAGGGAGGAGATGGCGGTGTGCAAGATCAGAGACGTCGCCGAGCTTTATGCCCTGGCTGACAAGTGCGCACGCGCTAAAGAGGGGAGGAGGCTCCCCGGAGAGGATACAGGGGCAGGAGGATCTGACAGTGAGGATGCCGCCCCGGCAAAGAAAGGCCGGCGGCGGAACAACAGAAGGAGGAAGGGCAAGGAAGTGCTAGCTGTCGAGCAGTATGGCAACGGAGGTGGCGCCAAGGAAGCTAAGGATGGTGGCTCCGGCAAGGAGGCCCAGCCTGTGGCGGCCGCCGACAAGCAGGACAGCTCCGGCAAGCAGTATTGCAAGATCCACCGCACCAAGGGCCACGATCTCCAGAGTTGGAAGAAGGTTGAGCAGCTCGTTGAGCTGCAGAAAGCTGAATAAGAGAGACGCGACAAGGAGAATGCCCAGGAAGGTGCTGGACGAGCTGGCAAGAAATGCCCCGGCCGGGGAGGACGCCACGGCAAGGCCAAGCAGCGGCAAGGAGATAGGCCTCCCCGTGGCCGCGACAAGGATGAAGACGACGACGAAGACGAAGACATGGATGATGATGAGGCCGACGAGCAGGAATTTCAGAAAGCCACAGAGGTCCTGTGCGTTGACGGAGGTGCTTCTCTGCATACTTCGCACCGCCAACTCAAGCAGTGGATGCGGGAGGTTAATGCAGCAGAACCATCCGTAGAGTCACGCAAGCCTCTGAAATGGTCCAGCATGCCTATCATCTTCGATATTGTGGATCACCCTGATCGCATAACTGCGGTCGGGTGCTTGCCGATGTTGGTTTCCCCAACTATCCGCAACCTCAAGGTCACAAAGATGCTAGTTAACGGTGGGGCCGGCTTGAATCTGATCTCCTCCGCGGTCCTTTAGAAACTCCAGATCCCCGACAGCGAGCTCGAAGAGACCGACACATTCCAAGGAATCAACCCGGGAAGGAGCAAGCCGAAGGGGAAGATCAAGCTGCCGGTCACATTTGGCAGTGAGCTGAACTTCAGAACTGAGAGGGTCACATTTGATGTTGCCGATTTCCCGTTGCCTTACAATGGGATCCTTGGCCGTCCAGCACTCGCCAAGTTTATGGCAGCCTCTCACTATGCCTACAACATGCTCAAGATGCCAGGCCTGATAAGTGTCATCTCTGTCCCTGGCGACAAGAAGGATGCCCTTATCTGCGCCGACAAGATCTACCGAGAAGCAGCAGCCGCAGGTGATCGCAACACACTTGCCGCTGAAGCTCCCGGGGGGAAGAAGAAGACAAAGTCTGGCAAGAGCTCTGATGCCCACTCCGGCAAGCGCACCTCTTTGGAGTGCTGCGCTACCGTCGAGGACGCACCATCGAGCTCCACCGGCAAGTGTAAGAAGACGATGGTAGCTCCACCCGAGACCAAGAAGGTGTCCGCCAAGGAGGACGGTACTGGTGGTACCTTCACCATCAGTGCCACGCTTGACCCCAAATAGGAAAGCGCGCTCATTGCTTTCCTGCGGGCGAATGTCGACATGTTTGCATGGCAACCGTCCGATATCCCCGGTGTTCCCAGGAAAGTAATTGAGCACCACCTAGCCGTTTGTCCTCATGCGCGGCCCGTCAAGCAGAAAGTCAGGAAGCAAGCAGTGGAGCGCCAAGAGTTCATTGCAGAAGAGATCAGGAAATTGGAAGCAGTAGGCCTTGTCAGAGGAGTGCTCCATCCCACGTGGTTGGCTAATCCTGTAGTCGTGTGCAAAGCTAACGGGAAATGGAGGCTTTGTATAGACTTCACTGATGTCAATAAAGCTTGTCCCAAAGATCCATTTCCCTTGCCGCGCATTGACCAGATTGTTGACTCCACAGCTGGATGTGATTTGCTTTCATTTCTTGATGCATATTCAGGATACCATCAGATCTTCATGGCAGAAGAGGATGAGGAGAAAACCGCATTCATCACCCCGTGTGGCACATACTGCTTTGTGCGAATGCCCTTCGGATTGAAGAATGCTGGTTCAACATTTGCAAGGGTAGTCCATGTCGCTTTTGAGCCACAGATACACAGAAATGTGGAAACCTACATGGATGATATAGTGGTCAAGAACAAGGACAAGGCTACCCTGGTCCAAGATTTAGAAGAAACTTTTGCAAATCTGCGCAAGATCAACCTCAAGCTCAACCCCGGGAAGTGCGTGTTTGGAGTCCCTTCCGGCAAGCTTCTCGGGTTTTTTGTGTCTCAGCGGGGAATTGAAGACAGCCCCGACAAGATCAAGGCCATTGAGCAGATCGAAGCACCGAAGCGCGCCAAGGATGTGCGAAGGCTTGCCGGTTGCGTGGCTGCTCTCAGCAGGTTTATCTCTAAGTCTGCTGAGCGCGCCCTGCCGTTTTTCAAAATATTGAAAAAGGCAGGTCCTATGAAATGGACTCCGGAAGTGGAGGCTGCGCTGCAAGAATTGAAGAGGTACCTGTCCTCCACTCCAATACTTGTCGCACCTAAGCCACAAGAGAAGTTGCTGCTGTATCTAGCGGCAACCAATCAAGTGGTTAGTGCTGCGTTAGTAACAGAGAGGGAGGCAGATGATGATCCAGCAACCGCGACAAGTGAATCCAGCGACAAGCAGGGGGCTTCTCCGACAAGCTTTGGTCCCGACAAAGATGAGTCTGCGCAGACCTGCAAGGAGGTGCAGAAGAAGATGGTGCAGCGCCCAGTTTACTTTGTCAGCTCCCTTCTCCAGGGGGCTAGATCAAGGTACTCTGGCGTGCAGAAATTGCTTTTCGGCCTTCTCATGGCCTCGAGAAAGCTGCGCCACTACTTCCAAGCACACGAGATCACAGTTGTCACTCGCTTTCCGCTGAAGAGGATACTGCGGAATCCAGAAGCAACAGGCAGGATTGTCGAGTGGGCACTGGAACTGTCAAGCTTTGGCCTCAAGTTTGAGAGCACTACAACGATCCAAAGCAGAGCATTGGCAGAGTTCATAGCAGAGTGGACGCCAACCCCAGATGAAGAAATTCTAGAGACGAGCATCCCCGTCAAGGAGACAAGCAAAGAGTGGCTTATGTACTTTGATGGTGCCTTCTCGCTGCAAGGCGCCGGTGCTGGCGTGCTGCTTATCGCACCCACCGGAGAACACCTCAAGTACGTAGTCCAGATGCACTTTCCCAAGGAGCAAGCAACAAACAATACTGCAGAGTATGAGGGTTTGCTTGCCGGCCTCAAAATCGCAGCCGACCTTGGGATCAAGAAGCTCATTGTCAGGGGTGACTCGCAGCTTGTCGTCCGCCAAGTGAACAAGAACTACCAGAGTCCATTGATGGAAGCTTATGTTGATGAAGTGAGGAAGCTAGAAGAGCACTTTGACGGCCTGCAAATGGAGCATGTTCCACGAGCTCAGAATGACATTGCTGATGGCCTGTCGAAGTGCGCTGCACTAAAGTTGCCTGTGGAACCAGGGATCTTTGTGCTCAAGCTGACTCAACCATCCGTGACGCCATCAACTAGACAGAACAAGAAGAGAAAGTTGGTTTCTGGTGACTATTTTCCGGCAGAGCTTCCCGAAGCCGCCGCCAAGAAGGTCCCCATGATCGACGCCAAAAGTGCCGAGGAGCAGTTTGCTCCGGCAAGCCTTATGGTTTGTTCCGTTGAAGCAGACGCTCCCGACAAGTCTTGCCCCGACAAGCTTGCCGGGGGGCATCACGCTCCGGCTGAACCCCAGGTTCTTGCCGTGGAAGCGGATGTTCCCGCAGCAACATATGTGCCTTTGGTCCTTGTTGTCGAGCCGCAAGCTCCAGCTTGGGCGCAGCAGATTGTTCATTTCCTTCAGACAGGAGAGCTTCCCGAAGAGCAAGAAGAAGCGGAAAGAGTAGCCCGGCAGTCAAGTATGTACAAGTTTGTCGATAGCACACTGTACAGAATAAGGCTCAACGGTGTGAAATTGAAGTGCATTTGCCGGGAAAATGGACAACAGCTGTTGGCAGAGATACATGGAGGCATATGTGGTCACCACTTGGCGCAAGAGCACTTGCCGGCAAAGCGTTCCGGCAAGGTTTCTTCTGGCCGACAGCCCTCCAGGATGCAACTGCACAAGTAACCAAGTGTGAAGCGTGCCAGTTCCATTCCAAGCAGATACATCAACCAGCTCAAGCTCTCCAGATGATCCCTTTATCCTGGCCATTTTCGGTCTGGGGGCTCGACATCCTCGGCCCCTTCCCCCGAGCTGTCGGGGGCTTTGAGTTCTTGTACGTTGCAATCGACAAGTTCACAAAGTGGCCGGAAGTGGAACCAGTGAGGAAGGTGACATCACAGTCAGCAGTCAAGTTCTTCAGGTCAATTGTTTGCCGTTTCGGGATTCCTAACAGGATCATCACTGACAACGACACGCAATTCACGAGCCGCACCTTCATGCAGTATGTCCAAGATCTTGGTGCCAAGGTCTGCTTCGCTTCTGTTGCTCACCCGAGAAGCAACGCTCAAGCGGAGAGGGCAAACGCTGAAGTGATGTGGGGACTCAAGACCAGAACTTTCGACAGGCTGCACAGGTGCGGAAGCAACTGGATCGAGGAGCTGCCGGTGGTTCTTTGGTCGATCAGGACGACGCCAAATCGAGCCACTGGCCAGACACCTTTCGCTCTAGTTTATGGAGCGGAGGCAGTTCTCCCCACGGAACTCGTTTACGGGTCGCGTCGAGTGCTCGCTTATGATGAGCTCGAGCAAGAGCAGCTGCGACAAGATGACGCGCTGCTCCTTGAGGAAGACCGTCTTCAGGCTGCTATGCGAGCCGCTCGCTACCAGCAAGCTTTGTGTCGCTACCATAGCCGCAAAGTTAAGGCCAGAAGCTTCAAGGAAGGCGACCTTGTTCTTCGGCGTGTTCAGTCGGCCAAGAATTCCAACAAGTTGACGCCGAAGTGGGAAGGCCCTTATCGGGTGAAACGAGTCGCTAGGCCCGGCGCAGTCCGCCTTGAGACCGAAGATGGCATTCCGGTGAGCAATGCCTGGAACATTGAACATCTTTGTAAGTTTTACCCATAGGGCGCGGTTGTCGGAAGCTTTTCCGGCAACCACCTTTTGTACAAGTCTTGTCGCTGTTGCATGTAATCCTTTGTACAAAGCCGGGCGCAGATCCCGTGCATAAATAAAGATCATGTGCTTCGCACACCTTGTCGATTTCATGCATTCTTTCTTTTTTGCATATATCATCTGACACTTTGTGCAGCACCAAACTCCGGTAAGAAATAACGAACCGTAAGGTTCCATATCATTACTATCTTTTTCTCTTTCTCAAAAGGAAGAAGGTTCCCTCGCCCACAAGGTTTACAGGGGGGGAGGAGAAGATAATGGTGTGGACCGGGCTGTTCAAGGAAGTTTCGCCCTGCCGGGAAGCGAACAACAGAAAAGCTAAGTTGCCAAAGTTTGAGCGATCAGTTTCTAAAATTTTAAGTTATTTTCCTTGAATGACCGCGCTTTGTATGAAAAACCTGTGCGCGAAAGAACCAACTTGCAGCTGGTCGCACCCTTATTTTGTTTCGAGTCTGCTCAACAATTTAAGTGAGCTGCGGCTAGTTTGCGACGAGTTTGCTTGTCGGTAGCGGCCCCGCCAGCAGGCTGCTGAAGTTCCGCACTCGGCGCTCGCGGCAAGGGTGCCTGCGCCGGCAAGTTTCCCTAGAAAGCGTAGGGCAGAAACATACAAAGCCAAGAGTCGAATAAAGGAAGTAACATAGCAAATATTACCTAAGATAGAGTTATATTACAAAAGTGGCTTGTCGCGCCTCTAACAAAGTGTTCCTATGACATGACTGGCAGCGACAAGCAAAGCGGAAAACAGACGGCCTAACCTACGCGGCCGCCTTCAACCCTCTTGACCTCGTTCACCCTGTTCACGATGGGTGCGACGAGGGCCTTGAGGGCGTCAAGATTAGCATCCGCCGGCAGCCTCTTGAGGACGTTGGTGAGGTTCAGGCCCGGATTGCGGAAGGCCACCTTCACCAGCACCTTCTCCAAGACTCTGGCGCAAATCGAGCGCGACTCGTCGGCCAGCTGCTTTGGGATCCTTTCCCGGAGCTGGTGGAGAGCCGTCGCCACACCCTTGAAGAACAGAGTGATCTTGACGCTAGGCTGGAGGTTCTCTTCGGGGGGATACCCGAAGCCTTTCGCTCCCAGCTGCGCCAGCTCCTCCTCGATAACTGCAGCAATGTTGACGAGGCCCTCCGTCCAGAGCGCTACAGTATCTCTGAGCAGATTCTGGGTCTCGGCGGCCTTCGTCAACAACGCCTTGTTGGCCTTGATGTCCTTCTTCAAGTCTGCCTCCCGTTTCTTGGCGGCGTCCAGCGTCTCCGTCAAGGTGGAAAGCTTCAGCTCCAAGTCGGCGTTGGAGTCCTTGGTGGCGCTTAGCTCCTTGCCCTTCTCGGCAAGTTGGACCTGCAGATCACCATGGGCAAGCGCATCCTTCTCGCGCTCCTGCTTGAGCGCGGCAAGCTCTTCGCCGCCCGCCTTCAGATCTGCCTCCAGCTGCGCCACCCTCACCTCTAACTCCTTCTTGGCGGTCTCGGCAGCTACAGCCGCATCCCTTGCTTCTTGGAGCGTCCAGCCAAGTGCTTGTTCGCGCGCGGCCAGCTCCTCCTCGTGGCTGTCGAGGTTCACCTTCCGTTGAGCCAGCTCGCCCTCCCGCGCGTACAGTGCCTCGCCGGTGAGTCGCTGCTGCTCTTCGGCTTCGGCCTTCTCGAGGAGGAAGGCCTTCCTCTCCTCTGCAAGCTGCTCCCGCTCCTCCGCCAAAGCCCGGTGAGTTTCCTGGCGAAGACCCTGGAGCTCCTCCGTGCGCTTCTCTATGTCCACGCTCGCCTTCGCAACGAGCGCCTCCCGGGACTCCAACTTGGCTTGGCGGGCACGGTAGAGCGCCAGCAGCCTCCGCAGCAACCGTTCCTCCTCAGGCTCGTCACTGCTTCCCGGCACGTCGATGACCGACAACCCTGCGGAGGCGAGCACTTCCCCATCCAGAGCTTCTCCTTCCACCGGCGCCCTGGAGCTTGACGCCCAAGGGAGCTTGATGAAGATGCCCTCGCCGGCCTTCAGATAGGCGCCGGGCTGGGGCTCCTTGGAGCCTGGCACTGCGGCGGCGGCGGAGGGATCGCCGGTCGGTGCAGCGCCAGGCGCTCCTACGGCCGCTGGGCCGTCAGTACGATCGCCTGATCCCCCGCCAGCCCCCGCGCCGGCAGCCTTGGCAGCCTCGTCGCCGGCGGGATCTTCAGCGCCGGCCTCTTCTTCGCTGGCGGTGGCGTCGCCGCGCGCGTCCTCCTCGCCGGTGGGCTCGGTCTCCATCGGGTCCGCGGAGGATGGATCTGATGACCGGAGAAGAAGGAGAAATCAAATAAACACTCAAGAAGAAAAATCAACAGAAGAACGTAAGAGATATTTCAAGCAAGGAGTTACCTGCGCTGGGTTCCGTGACCACGGGCTCCACTACGGGAGGCTCGTTGGTGCCGCCCCTTGCCGGAGACTCCTCTCTTGCCGGAGATGGTTCCCTCGCCGGGGAACGCCTCCTTGCCGGAGAGTCCGCCCTTGGCGGCGTAGTCGAAGAAGACGACAAATCGGAGGTGATCACCACGCCCTCCTGATGAAGTTGTTCTGCTCCTGCGAAAACAAACCAGTGATCAGATGTCAACAAAGGAAAAAGAGCGACCACACGCGCCCAGAACCAGAAAGTAGACCAAGAACTTACGCTGGGGGCTGCGCCGAGGGCTGCTCTGCGGAGTAGTGGCCGGATCCGGCAAGGTAACCTCGGGTGCGCCTCCTGCTGTCGGAGTAGGCTCATCCTCGATGGTAACCACCGGGGTCTTGGCCCTCTTCGCCGCCCTCTGGGCTAGGGTCCTGAAAAGGAAGAGTCCAGGGTGGATCAGATCGGATGAAAAACAAGAATAACAAGTTGAAGAACTACAAAAACAACAAGGGAAGCTTACTCTTCTTCTTCCTCCTCGTCGGAGCTGAGCGCAGAGAGGTCAAAGTTCGGCCCACCCCCGGCGCGACGAGGTGGAGGAGTGGGATCCCTTGGCTGCTTGGCGGGGACTGCGGCGGCGGCCTGAGACGACCCTGATCCGGTTGCTGCCGCGGCGGAGCGCGTCGCACGGCGCTGCGGCTGTTGGCCCGCTTGCCGCCCTGCTGCATCCCCGGTCCTGCGGAGGCGCCTTCTCGGCTGCGCTAGGTGCTGTGCTCATGGCAAGCTTCTAGGAGATGGCGGGCCGCTTTTACCCTCGGCGGGCTCGCTCGATTCAGCGTCAGGCGCGGCGAGCTCTTCTTCTTCTTCGGGCCACTCCCGTTCGGCACGACTCGTCGCCAGCGCTGCGTCCGCTTCCTCCACTGTGAACCCAAATTCACCCGCGGCTGCGGCTGCCACCGCCTCCTCCGCCCTGGTGGCGATACGCTCCATCTCCTGGTCCGTGGTGTCGTGGGTGAGGAGCTTCTTCTCGTCGGTGTTGACTGCCACTTCCACTAGGCCGTCAAAGAACTGCTGCACGACCTCGTCGGCAGGTTCTTGCCAAGTGGGGATGATCCCGTGCGAATCGCACAGTGGCATCATCGCGCAGATGCGGTCGCGCGACGAGTTGTTGCAGAGGGGAATGACGCCGGCCGGCAACCTGAACCATTCGGGGTGCTGCGGGTCGTGCTTGAATGTCTCCTTAAGAATCCCGTCAGGCTCAATCACGGTGAAGTTGTAGTTGAGGCCCGGGCGCAGCCTCATGATGTCTGCCGGGCCTCCGAATTCCCAGGCCGGTCTCCCCCTCACCTGCAGGGGGGCGATGCGGCGGCGAAGGTAATCTGCACCTACAGCTCCTATGGTCAGCCCGGCAAGTCTAAGACGCAGGATCCGGGTGGTGGCGATCTTCAGCTTGTCGTCGTCTGCAGACAGAGCGCTCCAGTCATTGCCGCGCACTTCTGGGGCTTGGCGCAGGGCGGTGAACGGCTGCGGGTTCTCCTCTACAACCCAGCACCAATCGGCTCTCCACTCGTCCCATTTGCTGCGGAGTTCCCCCTCCAGATAGGTCTCTTTCTTGACGGCCCGTGAGATCTAGGCGATCCCTCCGGCAAGAGTCTCTCCTCTCTCGACGCGAGGCATGAAAAAGTGGCGGAAGAGAGCTACGTTGGGGTGGATTCCGACAAAGTTTTCGCATAAGTGGGCGAAAACTGCCATGGTCAAGACAGCATTAGGGGTGAAGTCAAGGAGGTGGAGGCCATAAGTGTTCATGACGTCACAGAAGAAATCAGAGAAGGGCGGGCAGAGCCCGCAGTAGAAGAAAACGGCAAAGAAGGGGTACCCGCCAACCAGAGCTTCTTGCGAGGTAGTGGCGGAAAGTACCTTCGTGCGCGGATGCGCACGCGTCGCCGTCGCCCAGAAGAGGTAATACCAATCCCTCAACTCCTTCGCGGTGAGCTCCGGGGGAAAGGTAACTCGCTCCTTCCGCAGCGCCTCGAGCCGCTGCGCTTCGGTCGACTTCACGGCCTTCACGGCCGCGGTCTTCGCGTCCTTCCCCTTCGCGGCTTTCGGAGCCATGGCGGAGGCGGTGAGGGAGGTCGACGGCGCAAGTGGTGGCGGCGGCGGCGACGGGGGCGGAGCACTGCTCTCTTTCGGCTTTGGAAGCGGAGGGGAGCGGCAGAGATTTCTGAGAAGGCAACGGCGAAATGGCGAAGGTGGGTAACTGCCTCTGTCCCCTCTGCTTATAAAGAGGGAGGGGATGGACGTTATGCATTGTCAGAATAAAGAATACCCCCACGTCCTCTCCCACGACGCCGCAATCAACGCGTGCCGTTAGGGGGGAGGTGCGGTGGATGCGGAGTGGGAAATGGCACGACGAGGCCGCGTGTGCCCGTGCCCTGTTTTGGGCCTGGCCCAACAGCGCTCGGCACCGTGTGTGGCCCAAGCCCGGGGGCTCCTGTCGGTGTACTAGAGTAGGGGTATCCTAGTATCCCGAACTTGTGCACGGGCAGTTGCAGCACCCCGGCCCGCCAGGTCACCGCCAAGACCCTTTGTGGCTCTTCAGAAAATAAGACCCCGGCAAGAGGAGCTTGCTGGGAAGCCATTCGAGAACAAAGTATTCAAGATGAGAAGACATGGCCCCGACAAGAGGAGCTTGCCGGGAAGAGGCAAGGCCCTGGCAAGAGGAGCTTGCCGGGAAGGCCAACCATGGCACCTCAAGAAACACTTGCCGCAATGCACCATGTGTCCCGTCAAGGCTTGGCGAGAGACAAGCTCCCGGGCCCGACAAGGTAGCGCCCGCGGCAAGATACTTGCCGCGGTAAGCGGTCACTGCGCACCCAGGCTCCAGCACACCCTCCAACGTGTTGCTCTGGGACCCTTCCAGGCACGCGTGGCGGGAGGCTGTGCAGCCAGCGGAGGGTGGTGGCAAGCGGCGCTGACACGAAGGAGCCGTCGTGGCGAACGGTGGCGCTCCTAACGGTTGCTTTTTGCACTGTTTAGGCGACTCAGACGGGCATTGAATGCCCTTGTCCCCTGTCGTCAGGGTTAGGTAGGATACGCTGTAGCTACAGTAGAGGTAGCTGTACCTACCTATCTCTTTTTCCATTTCTACCCCCTCTAGCCTACATTGCCACCTGTTGGTGACCCCTTGAGCATATAAAAGGAGGCCCATGCGCAACGTAGAAAGGGTTCGACTCATTCGAAGCTAGCACTCTCCCACGCTCGGTCTTGTAGCTCATCTCGCTCCCGAGCAAGAACACCCAATACAACCAAGCAGCAGTAGGAGTTTTATCTCTCCGGAGAGCTCCGAAGCTGGGTAAACTGCTCGTGTGTACTGTCTCGATCCGCTCTTCGTGCGACCTTCGCCCTCTGCCGAACCGAAAGGGGCTCGGTCCCCATAGGTGTCCGTGGTTCAGTTTCCCCGACACCTTGCGTGTAGACTTTAGTTCTCCTTCAAGTTCGATGATCCTTCCCTTTGCATTCTTCAACTCTATCATATCATTGCACATCTGGTTCTCCTGGCGTCGAATGTGCTGGTTTAGCTCTTGGATGAAAGCTGCAATGGATCTATCCTTCTTGGTGCTGACTATCTCCCATTGTTCATCTCGGCGCCCGCAAATCTGGTAGATAGTGCACTTGAGGTCTTCTTGATAAACTTCTCCAATGCGTCCCATGGTGATATGAGCTGCCATGCTCTTTCCCAGACTCTAGGTTGGTGCACTGAAAACACTATCTATAGGCTTGGTGATTGGGGCGAATGTCCTTCCCGGAACGTGGGCTTGAATCTTCCAGCGCTCCTCTTCAGGCAGAGTGGCGTTGAAAGTCCCGGTGAAGCTTGGTAGTCCAATGTTCAGGTACTTGGCGGCTTCCTTCAAGTGGAATCCGAAAGGTGTACCTTCATCTGGTTGAGCGTACTTGATCTTTGCGTCCATCATCCTAAAAGAGTAGACAAGATGAGGAGTTAGAAAATGAGAAGAGAGTAGTGATCTATGGCTTTAACTTAGTGGTCGTGTCCTACAGTCAGCGTGTGCTCTGATACCATCTCTGTAGCGACCCGACCTCAGATGGTCAAGTCTCTGTGCTCAGCTGTCATCCCCGGATCAGTAATGCTGACACCACACAGTACTTCGAAGGATTTATAACAGAGTAGCAATCACACACTTATTACATCGATGTCCCAAAAGAGGACTTAATACAATAATCATGGCTTAAGGCCATCTAATAACGATAACAGCGGAAGACTTGGAAGATAAGTGAGTCCATCAACTCCAACGGCATCACTGAGTATAGTACCACGACCTAAAAGCACCTTACTCGTCGTCTGAAAAGTCTGCAACATGAAAGTTGCAGCCCGAAAACGGGTCAGCACATGGAATATGCTGGCAATGTAACACATAGAGAATAATGAATGACAAGCCTATTCTATATGCATATATGGCTGGGGGAAAAGCTCTATGGTTACAGTTTTGCGTAAAGCCAATTTTTCCCTACTGCAAAGGAATAAATTTATTTAACTATCATGGTGGTTGTTAAACATTGAGAATGGTTGACAGCATCCTCAATCCCAATTAAAAGTAATCATTAACAAACCCAACAATATTAGATTTAGAGTAACATGTTGAGATTCACATGATATTCAAGTACTAGATACTCAAGATGTCCATAACCGGGGACACGGCTAATCATGATTAGTTTGTACACTCTGCAGAGGTTTGCGCACTTTTTCCCACAAGACTCGATCTCCTCCGTTTGGTTTCTCGCACTACATGGTGTTTGAGAAACGGATGACTAAGACATAGTCTTTCAGAAGTGCTAGCACCTTACGATGGGTAGACCGGTACACCTACATCCCCTACATCTGCTAGTCTACCACTATAAGAGTTCGCATGACTTAGTCAACTATGCCAGAGCCCATAATGGCTTGTGGCTGCACACGGAAGTTACTAGCATGAATTATCTTATGATCCCTTTGAGACTGGGTGGCGGTCCATAGGAAAATCACACGGTAACCCCGGGATTTCCAAAAAAAAAACAGGCAATCACTGGATACCCCAGGTGCCTCAATCCACCCAGATGTGTATTTAAGTTGCCACCTTAGATAAACCATTAATTAACAATCTCACATATGTCATGGATATGCACTCACCCAATCCACTTCTACTAGCATAGCATGGCATAATAAGCAAACGCAGAAGTAACTCCCAAAGGTTTCATAAGTAATACAGGTAATAGGTACTACCTCATCTACTTCCCATCCCACAATTTAATTAGATCCTAATCATGCAATGTTTGAGGATTGATCTAAAGCATAAAAACTGGGTAGCAGAAAAAATATGATCAAGTGTTACTTGCCTTGCTGATGATCCGCGAAACCTAGAGATTCGAAGTAACAAGCGACGCACTCCGAGTGATCTATCGCAGACAGACAACAAGCATACAATAAGTACTCATCTAATGCACAGGTAAATCTCAAATAAAAGATCTAACCAGAAAGTTCAACTTAAGAACCCTGGTGGCAAAAGAATCAAATCAAATAAAGCAACGAAGGTCAAACGGCGAAAAGAAAACAGCTCGGTTCTAGCAAATTGTAACTAGGTCAAATTTTACAGTAGCAAAACTTTGTTTAAGTTGATTAGTCGGAACGGCGGTTTCAAAACAAAACTCCAGGCGCTTGAATCACCTTATTCCGATAAACGAGCGAGAAGATAAACTAGAACGAAGATCGGATCTGAAATCACGATCAGAAAATAGCGGAATAAATCCGATTAAAAGAAAAAAGACGAATGGTTAAACGAAAGGACGTTCATTAACCGGGGATAACCGATGATCACGTTCGTTAAGACGAACGGTTCGGTGAACACTCGCTAAACAACAAAACCGGAAATAAAAACCGATCTAGGGTTTTTTTTAAAAACTGAAACGACAAAAAAAAAGAAAACCGGAACGGTTTTTTTAAAAAATCGAACCGAGGGGAGGGTGGCGTGGCGCGGCTACCTCGACGAGGCGGGGCTTCGGCAGGGTGGCGGCTAGGCGGCGGGGCGACGGCGTCGCGGCGGCGGCGGCTGCGGGTTGCGT
>NC_041389.1:175536390-175586049 GCF_002162155.2 Triticum dicoccoides | reverse complement strand
CTGAGTCCGAGTCGGACTCGGCTGGCGGCGGCGGTGCTGCGCACGCGCGGGAGGGGCGGGGCGCTGGGCCGGCTGGCTGGGCCCTTGGCCCAGTCGGGCGCTATGTATATTTTTTTTATATAAATAACGCGCGCAGAAAATGAATAAAATAAAACCTAAACGAACTCCAAAAATTACAAAGTAAATTTTCCCCGACTCCTAAAAATGAGTCGAACAAAATGAACTTTTACTCGGGGCCAAAAATGCAATTTTTGAAAACACGCATTTTTCCCTAAGGCAAATAAACTCCGAGAAAATCCAGAATTTGATTTATTTATTAAATCTTCATTTTTCCTAATTTTTGGGAAATTCATATTATTCCCTCTCATATTTTTGATATTGGAAAATTATTTGAAGATGAAATAAATAAAATCAAATGATCCTCTTTTCATAATTCGAGGAATCTCAAATATGAAAATTTCGAATTCTCCAACTCTCTCCGAGGGTCCTTGAGTTGCGTGAAATTTCTAGGATCGGCAAATGCAAGAAAATATGTAATGCATGATGATTTAATGTATAACATTCCAAATTGAAAATTTGGGATGTTACAGTAATGGTGTGTCCGAACGTCGTAATCGTACTTTACTAGATATGGTGCGATCTATGATGTCTCTTATCGGTTTACCACTATCGTTTTGGGGTTATGCATTAGAGACAGCTGCATTCACGTTTAATAGGGCACCATCTAAATCCGTTGAGACGACACCGTATGAACTATGGTTTAGTAGTAAACCTAAGCTGTCGTTTCTTAAAGTTTGGAGTTGCGATTCTTATGTAAAAAAGGTTTTCAACCTGATAAGCTCGAACCCAAATCGGTGAAGTGCATCTTCATAGAATACCCAAAGGAAACTGTTGGGTACACCTTCTATCACAGATCCGAAGTCAAAACATTCGTTGCTAAGAATGGATCCTTTCTAGAGAAGGAGTTTCTTTCGAAATAAGTGACTTGGAGGAAAGTAGAGCTTGATAAGGTAATTTGTACCTTCTCCCGAATTGGAAAGTAGTTCATCACAGAAGTCAGTTCTAGTGATTCCTACACCAATTAGTGAGGAAGCTAATGATGATGATCATGAAACTTCAGATCAAGTTACTAAAAAACCTTGTAGGTCTTCCAAAGTACAATCCGCACCAGAGTGGTACGGTAATCCTGTTCTGGAAGTCATGTTACTAGACCATGATGAACCTACGAACTATGAGGAAGCGATGATGAGCCCAGATTCCGCAAAATGGCTTGAGGCCATGAAATCTGAGATGGGATCCATGTATGTGAACAAAGTGTGGACTTTGGTGGAGTTGCCCGATGATCGGCAAGCCATATTGTATAAATGGATCTTCAAGAGGAAGACAGATGCTGATAGTAGTGTTACTATCTACAAAGCTCGACTTATCGCAAAAAGGTTTTCGACAAGTTCAAGGTGTTGACTACAATGAGATTTTCTCAACTGTAGCGATGCTTAAGTCTGTCTGAATCATGTTTGCAATTGCCACATTTTTTGGAATCTAGCAAATGGATGTCAAACCCGCATTTCTTAATGGTTTTCTTAAAGAAGAGTTGTATATGATGCAACCAGAAGGTTTTGTCAATCCTAAAGGTGCTAATAAAAATATGCAAGCTCCAGCGATCCATCTATGGACTAGTGCAAGCATCTCAGAGTTGGAATATACGCTTTGATAAGTTGATCAAAGCATATAGTTTTATACAGACTTGCGGTGAAGCCTGTATTTACAATAAAGTGAGTGGGAGCACTACCGCCTTTCTGATAAATATATGTGAGTAACATATTGTTGATCAGAAATGATGTAGAATTTTTCTGGAAAGCATAAATGAGTATTTGAAAGGAGTTCTTTAAAAGAAAGACCTCAGTAAAGCTACTTACATATTGAGCATCAAGATCTATTGAGATAGATCAAGACACTTGATAAGTTTTTCAATAAGTACATACCTTGTCAACATTTGGAAATAGTTCAAAATGGAACAGTCAAAGAAAGAGTTCTTGCCTGTGTTGCAAAGGCGTGAAATTGAGTAAAAATCAAATCCCGACCATGGCAAAAAATAGAAAAGAGAATGAAAGTCATTGCCTATGCCTCAGTCATAGGTTCTATAAAGTATGCTATGCTATGTACCAGACCTATTATACCTTGTTCTGTATTTGGCAAGGGAGTACAATAGTGATCTAGGAGTAGATCACTGGACAACGGCCAAGAATATCCTTAGTGAGGACTAAGGAAATATTTCTCGATTATGGAGGTGATAAAAGATCCCGTCGTAAAGAGTTACTTCGGTGCAAACTTTTACACCAATCTAGATGACTCTAAGTCTCAATCTGGATACATATTGAAAGTGGGAGCAATTAGCTAGAGTAGCTCCGTACAGAGCATTGTAGACATAGAATATTTGCAAAATACACACGGCTCTGAATGTGACAGACCCGTTGACTAAGCTTCTCTCACGAGCAAAACATGATCACACCTTAGTAATCTTTGGGTGTTAATCACATAAGCGATGTGAACTAGATTATTGACTCTAGTAAAACCCTTTGGGTGTTGGTCACATGACGATGTGAACTATGGGTGTTAATCATTTACAGATATGAATATTGGTGTTAAATCACATGGCGATGTGAACTAGATTATTGACTCTAGTGCAAGTGGGAGACTGAAGGAAATATGCCCTAGAGGCAATAATAAAGTTATTATTTATTTCCTTATTTCATGATAAATGTTTATTATTCATACTAGAATTGTATTAACCGGAAACATAATACATGTGTGAATACATAGACAAACGTAGTGTCACTAGTATGCCTCTACTTGACTAGCTTGTTGATCAAAGATGGTTGTGTTTCCTAACCATAGACATGAGTTGTCATTTCATTAACAGGATCACATCATTAGAAGAATGATGTGATTGACTTGACCCATTCCGTTAGCTTAGCACTTGATCGTTTAGTATGTTGCTATTGCTTTCTTCATGACTTATACATGTTCCTATGACTATGAGATTATGCAACTCCCATTTACCGGAGGAACACTTTGTGTGCTACCAAATATCACAACGTAACTGGGTGATTATAAAGGAGCTCTACAGGTGTCTTCGAAGGTACATGTTGAGTTGGCGTATTTCGAGATTAGGATTTGTCACTCCGATTGTCGGAGAGGTATCTCTGGGCCCTCTCGGTAATGCACATCACTATAAGCCTTGCAAGCAATCTGGCTAATGAGTTAGTTGTGGGATGATGCATTACGTAACGAGTAAAGAGACTTGCCGGTAACGAGATTGAACTAGGTATTGAGATACAGACGATCGAATCTTGGGCAAGTAACATACCGATGACAAAGGGAACAACGTATGTTGTTATGCGGTTTGACCGATAAAGATCTTCATAGAATATGTAGGAGCCAATATGAGCATCCAGGTTCCGCTATTGGTTATTGAACCGAAACGTGTCTCGGTCATGTCTACATAATTCTCGAACCCATAGGGTCCGCACGCTTAAGTTTCGATGATAGTTATATTATAAGTTTATGCGTTTTGATGTACCGAAGGAGTTCGGAGTTCCGGATGAGATCGGGGACATCACGAGGAGTCTCCAAATGGTCGAGTCATAAAGATCGATATATTGGACGACTATATTCGGACTTTGGAAAGGTTCTGAGTGATTCGGGTATTTATCGGAGTACCGGAGAGTTACGGGAATTCGCCGGGGAGAAGTATTGGGCCTTATTGGGCCATACGGGAAACAGAGAGGGGCTGGCCGCGCGCCCCCCCAAGGCCTAGTCCGAATTGGACTAGGGGGAGGGGCCGCACCCCCTCCTTCCTTCCCTTCTCTCTTCCCCTTCCTTCTCTCCTACTCCTACTAGGAGAGGAGTCCTACTCCCGGTGGGAGTAGGACTTCCCCCTTGGGTGCGCCTCCTCCTCCTTGGCCAGCCCTCCTCCCCTTGCTCCTTTTTATACAGGGGCAGGGGGACACCCCATAGACACACAAGTTGATCTTCGTGATCATTCCTTAGCCGTGTGCGGTGCCCCCCTCCACCATATTCAACCTCGGTCATATCGTTGCGGTGCTTAGGCGAAGCCCTGCGTCAGTAGAACATCATCATCGTCACCACGCCGTCGTGCTGACGGAACTCATCCCCGACACCCTGCTGGATCGGAGTCCGGGGATCGTCATCGAGATGAACGTGTGCTGAACTCGGAGGTGCTGTACATTCGGTACTTGGATCGGTCGGATCGTGAAGACGTATGACTACATCAACCGCGTTGTCATAACACTTCCGCTTTCGGTCTACGAGGGTATGTGGACAATACTCTCCCCTCTCGTTGCTATGCATCACCATGATCTTGCGTGTGCGTAGGAAAATTTTGAAATTACTACGTTCCCCAACAAGTCTTTCTAAAGATTCCAGCAAGTGACTACTAGATACGGAGCAAAATGAGTGAATCTACACTCCAAACGATGTCTACATACATCTGTATGCTGTATTCCATTTGAAATAGTATCTAAAAAGGCTTATATTTATGAACGGAGGGAGTATATGACATTTTTATTCCAGTCGTAACATTTTCACTGTGAGGTGGGGCCGCAGTTGAGCAAACCCACCCTGCCCACCGGGCATCGACCGAGTTTAGAATTAGAAGAGAGAAACGAGGGAGGAGAGCTAGCTATAGCATGTACGCTGTTGTCAGATGGGACTCGTGTTTATAGAATAGGAGTACTGAGTACTCGTGCCTCTTATTTTTTGAGGGAAAAATTAGTCGTATGTCTAGTACCACTAGTTGGGTGCGTGCGACCTATACCTGTCATCACTTTAGGTCTCCTTTTCGAACCGCGGGTACGCTTGACGGTACATATTTTTTCACGCATTTATCCTCCTATATGTACTCCTAGGCTATTTCCACGTGCTCCCATTCCCCCACATGTGGGACATAGAGCATCTGGGTCGTAGTGCATGCACGACTCGGAGCATATGCCGGGGTACTGTACATTTCAGACCTCACGAATTACATGCAAACCCCCCGCAGAACAATATATAAATGAATGAATTACTACATGAAACCGGATTATTTTCGTGGAAACCGGAGCACGTTCATTAAATTTTGGACAAAACACGTTTACAAAAAATGACCGGACCTAAACCAGTCTAAGGGCCTCTTTGATTTTTCCCACAAAAAAGGGCCTCTTCGATTCGCAGGATACTGAAAACACAGGAATGGGGAAAGTATGATGGCGATGAACCGAGACGAGGAGAAATCTAACTCGGTTAGAGGTTAGAGTTAGATTCTACTCCCTCCGTTCCAAAATAGATGACTCAACTTTGTACTAATTTTAGTACAAAGTTAGGTCATCTATTTTGGAACGGCGGGAGTAACCCTGAACTAACTCGAAACCAAAGAGGTGTATGGATGGCAGGGGTAGATTGACGATAAATGCTCTTTCTCCATCATTTGACTACTATGGACCCTATTTCCTGCCAGATTTGGTGTGGTCGGCTCTTCTATGGCCTCCTCTCGCTCACAATTGACATAAACGAACCATCTATACAAATCAAGCATGCAAAAAATGATAATTTTTACTTTGTCCATACAAATGAGATATCCCACTTAAACATACAAGTCGTCAATCAAGCTTCACAAAATAAAAAAACACTTCATGAAACAAAGCATGAACTAACTCATCATGGAAGTCATTCACGATAAGGAGGGAGCCCGGAGCCCCTCACACACCAAGGGAGGAGCTCGCCATCGTTGCTCTGGAGGAAGGCTCTGTAGAGCCCAAGCCCCGGGAACCCCTCCGACGCCGGCCCTTGCGAGTTGAGGTCGACACCGGCATGGGTAGCAGGGCCGCTTGCTGCCGACTAGGAACTTAATCTTTGGGCCTCTAGAAATAATGCAAGCCTGTAACTAAAATATCTAGAAAGGTGAACTGAATATTTGGGCCTCTAGAAATAATGCAAACCTGAAACAGAAATACCTAGAAAGGTGAACTGAATCTTTGGGCCTCTAGAAATAATGCAAGCCTGAAATTGAAATACCTAGAAAGGTGAACTGAATCTTTGGGCCTCTAGAAATAATGCTAGCCTGAAACTGAAATACCTAGAAAGGTGAACTGAATCTTTGGGCCTCTAGAAAGATTTATTACCTCCTAAAGCAGCATCAAAAAATTCCATGCGTGCACCACAAATCTATACCATGTTTGATCAGGATCTACTTTTCCAAATAAGAATTAGCGCTAGAGCAAGCAAGATCAATTATATGGCCGTGAGACAGAGAAGGAACGAACAAAATCACCCCTCTCGCGACCTCCCTGGTAGATGCGCCGCCGCCGCGCACGACAGAGGGAGAAAAATGACTAGTGAAGGGGGAGCGGGGCGACCTTCGAAGGCCGGAGGGAGAGGGCGGCCGGAGTAGGGCGGCGGAGGCCGGAAGGAGAAGGCGGCTGGAGGAGAGAGAGGGCGAGCGGCGCTTGGGCGGGTGGCCCTATGGGGAACAGAGAGGAGTCGTGCGAGAGGGGGGGGGAACGATCTGGTGCGGGCAGGGGAGATCTTTTTAGTTCTCTTTTAGTGGGGTCGAGGATAAATAACCCAATTAGAACCTCTCCACCGGGCTAGTTTTTTTAGCTGGATTAGAGCAAACTAGCTCAAACTAACCCCTTTTGTTTCGATAATTTGAGGCTATTTGAACCCAAACTAGCTCTAATTCAGGGATCCAAACAACAAGGAGTGTTACTGTACATGCTACAGTGTGGACCGTAGCACATTGTTTTTTATGGCCATATCACCACATTGTTTTCTATTGCTGGTTCACTGGGCTACCGTGGTTCGCACTACTGGTTCACTGGCTTGCCGTGGTTCACATTGCTGGTTCACTGGGCTGACGTGGTTCGCACTCCTCCGACCTGAGTAGTACTCCCTCTGTTCCTAAATATAAGTCTTCGTAGATATTGCACTATGGACCACATACGGATGTATATAGATGCATTTTATGTGTAGATTCAGTCATTTTTCTCCGTATGTGGTCCATAGTGAAATCTCTCCAAAGACTTATATTTAGGAACGGAGGGAGTAGTATAGTACTAGTATATACTGCATCATTCTTTGCTCCTTCTTACTACTCCGACATGTGGGAGAGCCAGCATCCAGGTCGACGTGTCATGGACCAGATTAGAGCGCGGAATGGAAGGGGGCATCACCCCAATCGGAGCGCCAGTAATTCATGACTATAGTGGGTGGTCATATCACAAGTCTTTCCAGAAGTAACGTGCCGTCAAATCGCACAGCCCGACCTTTCCAGTAGTATGTTTGAGAATCCGCCACTCGCTTACCCTCCTCGCCTCTCTGTCAAACCGCCTACCCGAAAATTGCCGCGCGTACTGCCTGGGAAAAGCCCCGCCCTCAACTTTTAACTACGCGAAAATAGTTCGAGCTTGTTCGTTCTATATAAATACAGTACTTACTATATGTTTATTCACCCATGGGGTTGTTCAATGAATGGAGGGGCGGGGAGCACAAGTGAACAATACTGTAATACTACTAGTTTTAAGTAGGAGCCGTATAGTAGTCACCTCAAATAGAGAGTTCCTTTCCTTTAATGCCACGTACACAAATTGAAACCCTTGTTGTGGAGAGAAAAAGAAAATCACTCCACTATATATGGACGCAGGGGCCTGAGCGCTTGCTTTACTAGGGTTGCTCTCTTCATTCTCTCATCCTCTCCAGATATAAACAAGATAGCGGTTGCGACATTTTCTCTCTGCTCACCGCTGGTCACAGATCCAGCCGGATCCCTTCGGCCGGTGTGTGTAGAGGACTAAAAGGTGCATCATTCATGTGGTCATCGCCACCGAGGGAGGAAACCCACAGCTGCCAGAGAGGCCCGATCCTCTGCCCGTGTCGTTCTCTCCGACACAGCGCCGGCTCGGGAGGTCCTCCGACCCTTCTTCCTCCCTGCCGTATTGTCCGCAGATCCGACCTGGGACCCTCAGGTATAAGTTCTTTGAAAGCGGCCTTGCTCTACTGCCCCAGCTCCCCACGTGTCTGCATGTTCATGTTTTTCTACTCCCATCAGCTCTTCCAAAGCCACCTACATTTTTAGTATTATTAGAGGTAAAGCTACTTCATGCATTTGAATCTAGGGCTTTGTTCAAACAACGAAGAAAGGGGGGGAAGTTGTAGCATGAATCTAGGACTTGATGCAAAGAGGAAATAATATGGTGAAAGTAGTAGAGACCGGATACCCAACCGATCTCTTGGTTGAAAATGGAAATAATGGGAAAACGCAGTACAAATTGGATAAGGAACAGATCTATTATTGGTTGAAAAAAGGATAGAAAGTGGCGGCTGGTGGACTAGTCAACAGAGTATGTCCAGGATTAGATTTGTTGCCATCACATAGTAAAAGGTCTCTGGGATTAGATTTGCTGCCCTCACATAGTAAAAGGTCTCCAGGATTAGATTTGCTGCCCTCACATAGTAAAACGTCTCAGGATTAGATTTGCTGCCCTAACATAGTAAAAGGTCTCAGGATTAGATTTGCTGCCCTCACATAGTAAAAGGTCTCCAGGATTAGATTTGTTTCCCTCACATAGTAAAAGGTCTCCAGGATTAGATTTGCTGCCCTCACATAGTAAAAGATCTCCAGGATTAGATTTGCTGCCCTCACATAGCATGAACAAACTCAGCATCACCACTTTATGCCTCCTTGTAGGTACATTGTGTTGATGCGTCCACTGTCGCATGTCCTTATACCAACCTTTTGCTGTTGTTAATGTAAGGGCGCATGTAAAATGAAGCGATCATACTGTTACCTTAGGGACATGTCTAACCAGTGTTATTGTTAATCTAATGCCTCCAGTGATAAGATGCAATTAAACTGTGTTACAAATGGCACACCTGCTGTTTTCCCCAGTATGATAAATAAGTTGCTCCTTTACGCTGCTGAGTGTCCTGGTGTCCCCATGGTCCCGTGCCCTTAAACCAAGTGTTAGCTGCTATTGATTTACTGTGTCTGGTAAACAAGCAATGCCACCACTAAAGTAATCCCATATTTGAGGAATCTCATTGTTGATCGTAATGCTTCTAGTAACATGAAGCATTGTTGGCGTTTTAAAATTTCTACTGTCCTTGCGTGATTGCCATGAACATAATTAAGATGCTTCTTTTCATTTTGTATCTGTTTCGTATATTCTTATTGACCAGCAACTGTTTACTTTCTATATGTTTGTGTAGATAGGGATATCCATTGCACCTTGTTGCTATTGTGACCTTTTGGTGAGCTGCATAAAACAATTTTTTTTGGAATGAGTGTCTTGTGCAGTTCAACTAAAATGTCACGTGGGCAACATCTCTCAATGTTGGTGGAACTGCACGAAATGGTGATTGGAGTTTCCAAAATCTTCATCAAGTTCTGCTGGTAATCTCGTGCAACATTTTATTAACCTTTGCAAGATGGAGCCATCACTGTCACCACAATGGAACTTTATTTTAGTGGAACTGCACAAAAGGATAAGAAAATTATAGTTGCACCTTACATGAGCCGGACAGCCAGCCTTAATGTTCCTCAATTTTAGTGCAACTACTAAAGAAAAACCTACCAGCTCACGAGAGCAAGAACTTCTTGCTAGCTGAATGATGCAATCTTTGCTTCATTTCATGTGAACTGGAGAAAAAGGCGCATGAATTGAATCATGGAACTCCAGGCAGACCTCATCCTAGTGGAGCTGCCGGTTGAGTTCAAGGAGGCCGCTATTAAAGCGAAATCATGCTCTCCTGTCTCTTTGTTTGTGTTGTGCAAACAAGAATACTCAACTACAGATGTTGTGATGGTCATCGCCAAGTTCTTCGATTGTATGACATGGCTAGTCAAGATGGATTTAATCCCGATATTCACTTTATCAAAAGGCTCTAATGGGTTGGTTCTGAATCTTGCAAGCTGGGAATCAATGAGATGTGTAGGCATCTTTGTTGTACTTATTATTTGAGTCTTATTTGTTGGTTCTGAATCTTGCAAGCTGGGAATCAATGAGATGTGTAGGCATCTTTGTTGTACTTATTATTTGGATCTTATTTGTTGGTTCTAAATCTTGCAAGCTAGGAACTAATGAGATGTGTAGGCATCTTTGTTGTACTTATTATTTGGATCTTATTTGTTGGTTCTGAATCTTGCAAGCTGGGAAACACGACATGATGATGCAGAGGACAACAACCATAACAAACAGTTCAAACTTGGTAGAATTATGTTTGTGAAAGTGCCTCAAATGTGCTGATCGTGTGCGTCCTGAGAATAATAATTCTAATTGTTGTGCATGTTGATCCTGTTGCACTGATAGAATGAGCCAATGCATTGCTGGTTTTAAGTATAAATTTCTATTAAAGCTAATTAAATTTAAGTAAAGTGACCACTAACTCCTATTATTACAGTACTAATACAGACCCGCTCGTGAACCGACGTGTGGCCGGAGTAGGTTTCTTAATGGAGGCGTTTGAATGCGCCGAGGGTGCATGTTCTGCCGGCCGTGCAGCGGACGAGGGAGGGGTAGTAACTGTTGTAGCCTGTACACACTCAGCTTACTATTGAATCTAGTTCCCCAAGAACTTAAAAACGAACTGTTGTCGCTGCCCACACACTTGTTCACTCGTAGAGACTCCAATGGCGATCCGAGGGGTGAGGCTGCTAGATATGGACTTCAGCAAGGAGTTCCCCTTTGAGTTTGCCGTTCAGTCCTATGGCTGCACAAGTTGAATGTGATGTACACCAACGATACGGACTTAGTGAAGCTCTGCCTCGCCTCAGTCCTATGGCTGCACTAGGTTCTGGAGCTTTCGCCCGTTTCATCGGCAGCGCCGACTGCACCTTCGCTACAGTGGAGAGAAGGAAGAACGCGACGATTCGGCCATCTGGTGCAACAAGCTTGTCGACATCCAGAAGCAATACAAGACCATCAACAACGAGCAGGAGAAGGACTCTGCGGTTGACCTCGCTGAGACGATCATCGACCCCTGATACGCCAACATGAAAGAAGACGACCTGAACACATGGGAGGTACCTCTGAATCTAGCCTACATAACCTACGCGGCCAGGGACGCATACGCATGCTACGACATGAACAGACAGATTTTGGACATGAGGGCGTGTCTGCTTCCCGTAACCGACGAGTACACGGACAACCACAGCGTCATGATCAAGCGTGCCAGGAAGGTCTAGATGTTGTATTTTATCTATTCTCCCACTTTCTTTTTCTATGTAAACTGAGTTTTCTCCCAGTACTTTTTCCGAGAACCAACTCAACTGTCCCACATCTAGCCTAAAAAATAAGAATACCCCACGTGGTATTAACTCATCAAATTAAAATGATATTTTATTTCATAAGTTGAAAGTTCTTACAAAATAATAATAATAATTGTTTATATATAACTTGGCAAGTTAACTCCTAGTGATTGCGTACATAAGATTGCAAAGATTTTACTGACCAATGTAGTAATAGACGTGCAATCATGTGTTTATGTTTTTATAACATTTCTTCGTCTAGCCCAACATGATATTTTCACCCAGCCCGGCAAGTCCGCGAATTTCAAGAAAAATGTAAATGGGATTTAAACGGGCTGCATAGATGCAACATCATTGTTTCACCCAGCCCACCAAATGGACTAAAGAAACAAATGGACTGGCTGACATGTGGGCCAGTAGGTCGAAGCCTAAGAAGGCGTTGGATTTACATCCAACGGCCGGCATTCTTCTTCAATCTCTCATTTTCTTCCCCCAGCGCTGCCGGAACCGCCTGCTCCAGCCTTCGGCGTCCAGCGGCATTGTTTTGCGCTCCTCAGCGAAACTCTACCCCGCCGACGGCCAGGACATCCCTCCACTCCGCACCTCCTGTTATTCTCTACCGAGTGTAGGCACACCACACACCCTAACCAGTCAAGTTTCCCACTCCTCTCCGTCTGCGACTCCACTACCGCGGCTTCCCCATCTCCGGGACGTTCCAGTCTGGGGCCTTGCCGTCATCCACCACCTCGGTGCGCTCGGCGCGGCGTGGTCAACATACGAGAGTGATCGGAAGAGGACTGTACGTGGAGAGCCTGACGGCTGGGACCCACGAGGTCCATGGTCGCACGCAAGGAAAGTTCCTCCTTATTATGCACTGTACGTGGGAAGGGCTTCTGTATTTCATGAAAAAAATGTTCCCCCTGCTGACAGGTCGGACCCACAGCTATATCTTCGCACGCAAGGAAGTGCCTCCTTATTACGCACAAAAAATGAATACCCCCTGCTAGCTGGGACCCACCATAGTGGGTGGCTGACTTGTGGGCCTACTAAGTTGATGAGGACGGAGGGCTTTGTCAACTTAGTCAATATGAACGATTCTAGCTCCAGTGACCGTATGATGTCCATCCAACGGCCATAGTGCTTCTTCAACCTCTGGTCTTCTTGCTCCAGCCGCCCAAAGCAGTGCCGGTCGTGCCGCGTGCTCCTGCCTCTCGTGGCCGGCTGTGATTCCGTGGAGGCCTCACCGCCCCCTACTACTCCCACCGCTGGCCCAGGGCATCCCTCTACTCACCCACACCCCCTGTTATTCTACGGCGACGACAGCCTCATGCTGTAGTCGAACCAGTGAACCCTCATACTCCTCTCCGTGTGGGCATCCACTGCCGCGTCTTCCCCGACTCCGCGTCATCCCCTTCCTAGGCCTCGCCGTCGTCCACCGCCTTGGTGCTCTCGGGTCTCAGCGCGGCGTGGTCAATGTGGTCAACGACCGACTTCCATGGGAAGAGTACTGTACTTGGAGAGGCTGACAGCTGGGTGCACGGCCACAACCCAGTTTTTTTGTGATTTGCCAAGTAAGTCGCTTTGTCAGGCCTGTTGGGCTGCAAATCTTTCAAGACGAGGAGAGCTTCATTCGGCTGGCCGAGAAAATGGCCTATCAGTAATAAGAAATGGGCTGTACATTTCTAAAACACATCAAACCGACAATTAGTTTCAAATATCTTTTTTTCATTTCGAGATTTTAAATTACATTAATTTTTATGCATTGAGAATTTTTTGGATTTTATATTGATATACTTTTATTTTTAAAATCAGTTTGAATGTGAGTCGAAATTTTGGGATTAAAAACAGTTCGGACCGCACCGAAATATGCAAAATTTCGTATAATTTTTTAGCCGTGGCCACAATATGGGTTGTAATGCTAACAAAAAGAATATGGGCTCCAAAAAAAACCTTAAGAATTAGCAAATGGCATGTAAATTATTAGAAATAATGGAAGATGGGATGTATGCTGTTTTCCACAGATTTGAGGCTTTCCTAAAAAAAGGTTGACGCACAAGCAGTGACTGTTGGATGTCCATCCAATGGCCGTCGTGCTTCTTCAGTCTCTGCTCTTCCTGCTCCAGCCGCTCAAACAAGCGCCGGCGGGACTACCTGCTCCCTCTTCCCCGCGGCCGGCTGTGCTGCTGAGCAGGCCTCATGGCCCCACCATACTCCCATCGCTGGCCTAGCCATCCCTCTACTCACCCACACCTGCTATTATTCTCCAGCGACGGCAGACGAACCAGTAAACCCTCGTACAGTCATACTCCCCTCCGCGTGGGAAACAATTGTCGTGTCTTCCCTACATCCGTGTCGTTCCCTTCCTAGGCCTCGCCGTCATCCACCGCCCTGGTGCTCTCGGCGCGGCGTAGTCAACATGGTCAAGGAACGGCTTCCATCAGCCGTGGACTATACGTCGAGGGGCCGACAGCTGGGTCCACGGCCGCATGCAAGGAAATGCCTCCTTATTACGCGCAAAATAATGATTCCTCCACCTGACATCAGGGACCCACCGAAAGGGCCTCTGTATTTTGTGAAAAAAGTTACCACCGCTGACAGCTCGGAGCCACCAGCTATATCTTCGCACGCAAGGAAGTGCCTCCTTATTACACACAAAACAATGAATACTCCCCCTGTTAGCTGGGACCCAGTATAGTGGCAGGCTGACTTGTGGGCCTACTAAGTTGACGGGGACGGAGGGCTTTGTTAACTTACTCAATATGCACGATTCTAGCTCCAGTGACCGTACGATGTCCATCCAACGGCCGTAGTGCTTCTTCAACCTCTGGTCTTCTTGCTCCAGCTGCCCAAACCAGCGCCGGTCGTGCCTCGTGCTCCTACCTCGCGTGGCCGGCTGCGATATGGCGGAGGCCTCACCGCCGCCTACTACTCCCACCGCTGGCCAGCCCATCCCTCTACTCACCCACACCCCCTGTTATTCTGCGGCGACGGCAGCCTCACACCGCAGCGAACCAGTGAACCCTCGTACTCCTCTACGCGTGGGCATCCACTGCCGCGTCTTCCCCGGCTCCACGTTGTCCCCTTCCTAGGCCTCGCTGTCATCCACCGCCATGGTGCTCTCGGCGCGGCATGGTCAACGTGGTCAAGGAACGGCTTCCATCGGATGTGGACTGTACATGGAGAGGCTGACAGCTGGGTCCACGGCCGCAGCAAGGAAGTGCCTCCTTATTACGCGCAAAATAATTATTCCTCCACCTGACAGCGGGGACCCACCAGACGGGCCTCCGTATTTCGTGAAAAAAATGTTTCCCCCCTGACTGCTCGGACCCACCAGCTACACCTTCGCACGCAAGGAAGTGCGTCCGGGCAAAAAAAAATGATTCGCTCCCCTGACTGCTGGGACCCACCAGCTACATCTTCGCATGCAAGGAAGTGCGTCTGGGCAAAAAAACCAAAACTATTCGCCCCCCTGACTGCTGGGACCCACCAGCTACATCTTCGCAGGCAATGAAGTGCCTAACAGTCGGGACCCACCTGGTCGAAGCATACGTAGCGTTGTCATTCTGGTCGCGAACGTGTATGTACACACTGGTCGTTGTAGAGGCGCGCATGTAGCATGTACACGTACGTAGGACGGCCAGGGTGAAAGAAAGAAAATACGGCCACGTATGTGTACATACGGGCGGGGTCTCGAAGGCCTACTCGCGCATACGTCCGGCCAGGGCTTGTGTACATGGCTGGGTCGGAACAGAGAAACAACGTCGTTGTCGTGTTCATGGGGAGCCAACCGGCTAGCTCGAAACGGAATGCGTCATCGTGTTCATCGGGAGGGCTTGGACGGAACAGCTGATGGAAACGAGGCCTGGCGTACCGCAGAATGGAGGAAACGGCCTTGTGTTCAACCAGCCACGTTTGAAACGGGATCCTGTTCATGGGAGGGGTCTCGTGTACCGCAAAACGGAGGAGCCTATGTTTGTTACATGTCTCGTGTTTATGCTCTCACATGCCTCTATAATCCATATTCACATGATTGCATACATGTAGGGGGAGCCTATGTTTGTTACATGTCTTCCCAAAGCTTTACTTACTACTCTTTATATCTTTATCTAAAGCTTTGATGTATGTTGTCATCAATTACCAAAAAGGGGGAGATTGAAAGCACAAGTGCTCCCTAGGTGGTTTTGGTAATTAATGTCAACATATCTCTTGTTGGAGTAACACTTTTATCTAGTATGTTTCAGACAAGTTCAACAATGGAGTGGCATGGACTAAAGGATGTGGGAACTCCTTTAGGATGCTAAGGACAAAGGATTGGCTCAAGCTCCAAGCTCAAGACTCTTCATTTCATATTTTAGTGGTCCAAGACCACATTGAGTCTATAAGAAAAGCCAATACTATCAAGGAGGGATGAGGTGTTGCTTAATGAGCCTCTTTCTTCATGTGCTTAGTGATATGCTCCAAAAGCCTCAGCTACTTTCCCACTTCCACAAATGACCTAAACCTAAAGCCAAAAATCGGTCACACCGAGTTTTTCTATCCGGCGCCACCGATTTCATATGTCTTAGCCACTGCCACAAACCCTAAGCAGATCGGTCTCACCGATAGGGATCTCGGTCTCATTGAGATGGGATTGTAATCTTTCTGTGTATATCCATTACCAAAATCGGTCTGACCAAGTTTGAGCAATCGGTACTACTGAGATTACAATGCAAAATCTCTGGATAACTCATTAGCAAAATCGGTCTCACCGAGCTTGTGTAATCGGTCAAACCGAGTTTGCCTGACCAACTCTCTGGAAAGCTTATTACCAAAATCGGTCTCACCGAGTTTGTGTAATCGGTCTTACCGAGATTACGTTATGCCCTAACCCTAACCAAATCGGTCTCACCGAATTGCACTTCGGTCCCATTGAAAACCCTAACGGTCACATTATTTGCTAAATCGGTCTGACCGAGTTTAATGATTTTGTCCCACCAAGTTTGCTAGATTGTGTGTAACGGTTAGATTTTGTGTGGAGGCTATATATACCCCTCCACCTCCTCTTCATTCGTGGACAGAGCCATCAGACTGAACCTACACTTCCAGCATACATTTTTTGAGAGAGAACTACCTACTCATGTGTTGAGGCCAAGATATTCCATTCCTACCATATGAATCTTGATCTCTAGCCTTCCCCAAGTTGCTTTCCACTCAAATCTTCTTTCCACCAGATCCAAAACCTATGAGAGAGAGTTGAGTGTTGGGGAGACTATCATTTGAAGCACAAGAGCAAGGAGTTCATCATCAACGCACCATTTGTTACTTCTTGGAGAGTGGTGTCTCCTAGATTGGGTAGGTGTCACTTGGGAGCCTCCGACAAGATTGTGGAGTTGAACCAAGAAGTTTGTAAGGGCAAGGAGATCGCCTACTTCGTGAAGATCTACCGCTAGTGAGGCAAGTCCTTCGTGGGCGACGGCCATGGTGGGATAGACAAGGTTGCTTCTTTGTGGACCCTTCGTGGGTGGAGCCCTCCGTGGACTCGCGCAACCGTTACCCTTCGTGGGTTGAAGTCTCCATCAACGTGGATGTACGATAGCACCACCTATCGGAACCACGCCAAAAACATCCGTGTCTCCAATTGCGTTTGAATCCTATAAACCCTTACCTTTACATTCTTGCAAGTTGCATGCTTTACTTTCCGCTGCTCATACACTCTTTGCATGCTTGCTTGATATGTATTGTGAATGTTAAACTTGTGCCTAAACTCCACTTAAACTTAAGGAAACTTAAAATCTGCAACTTGGTACTTAGTGTCTAATCACCCCCCCTCTAGACACCTCTTCTCAAGGTCCTATAGAAACGTGCATCGCTCGGCCCCCGATCTCCCAGCGTAACCGGGAACTCCCCAAAATTTTCCTCGCCCTCGCTTCTACCACGGTTTTTTCTGTCATGGACGGCCCAAAGAATGTCATGCAGCTGCGTCTCCAGCCCGCCCAGGATGAAAAGCCCATTTTCTGTCATGATTTTTTGTCATAGAAATAGGAGCCCACCACATCTATGATGATACCGGGTTTTGTCACAATTATCATCATAGAAGTGTCATATGTTTGATAGAAATTTTTTTAGTTCGGCCCAAAATGTCACGTATGTGTCTTTTTTTGTAGTGACCTCTTTCAAACCAGCTGAGGAAATAGTTAAATTTCAAGTACACCCGACGGACCCTAACAAAACAACATCTATCGGAGCACAGCTGGATCTAGCAGTGGACGCCGCCCTACGCACATTCTTGCGAGAGAATTTGGATATTTTAGCGTGGCACCCTTCAGACATGCCCGACATCCCACGCAGACTGGCCGAACAGAGTCTCAATATAATCAAGGGATTTAAACACGTGAAGTAGACACTACGGCGATTCTCCAAACCCAAGCGTCAAGCCATGGGAGAAGAGCTAGGCAAGTTGCTAGAGGTTGGGTTTATTAGGGAAATTATACATCCGGATTGGTTTGCCAACTTGGTCATGGTACCAAAGAAGGACAAATCCTGGTGCATGTGCATCGATTTCAAAGACCTCAACAAGGCTTGCCCTAAAGATCCATTCCCATTGCCTCGCATCGACCAAATCATTGACGTAGCTGCAGGACACGATTCTTTGTGTTTCCTCGACGCCTATTCTGGATACCATCAGATTAAGATGAAGGAATCGGATCAGGCCGCAACTGCGTTCATCACCCCTTATGGTCCTTTCTGCTTCAACACTATGCCCTTCGGGCTCAAAAACGCTGGGGCTACCTACTAGCGTATGATTCAAACTTGCTTGGAAAAACAAATCGGCAAAACAGTCGAAGCATATTTGGACGACGTGGTCATCAAGACAAAGCGTGTCGAAACACTGGTAGAGGATCTCCGCCTCACCTTCGACAACCTCCGAACATACGACATACGGCTTAATCCGGAAATATGTGTCTTCGGAGTACCAGCCGGAAAATTTCTATGGTTTATTTTTTTACCATAGAGGAATTGAAGCAAACCCAGCCAAAATCCAAGCTCTACCACAATTGGCTATACCAACAGACCTACAGCAAGTCCAAAAACTAGCAGGGTGCATTGCGACCTTAAGCTGTTTTATCTTCAAATTAGGAGAAAAAGCATTACCACTCTACAAGCTATTACGACGCACTGATAAATTTGAATGGACTAACGCTACAACAACCGGATTGGAAGAAATCAAGGCCCTACTTGTAAGCAACCAAATCCTAGCTGCCCCAGGTGCTGGCGAGCCTATGTTGTTATACATCTCAGCAACTAACCAAGTAGTTAGTGTTGTACTCGTCGTCGAACGAGGGGAAGAGGGACATAAATTCCCCACCCAAAAACCAGTCTATTATGTATAGGAGGTCCTTACACCTTACAAATCCGATATCCACACTACCAGAAGATAGCCTACACAGTCTTCATGGCAGCCCGTAAACTGCGACACTACTTTCAAGAGTGTTCGATCACAGTGGCATCTGAAGTACCACTCAACGATATTATCAATAATAGGGACGCTAGTGGCCGCATAGCCAAATGGGCCATCGAGCTTTTACTATTCGAAATAGTATACAAGCCACAACGGGCTATTAAATCCCAGGTGTTGGCCGACTTTGTTGCTGAATGGACGGAAGCCGAACTCCCTAAAGAGTATAGCTCATACTCCAATAGGATTATGTACTTCGACGGCTCCAAAATGTTGGCCGGACTGGGGGCTGGTGTCATCTTAAAATCTCCTATCGGGGCCACAGTCTGCTATGTATTACAAATTATGTATACAGACTCCAATAATGCAGCCGAATAAGAGGCGCTTATGTATGGTCTTCGCATGGCTGTCTCCATGGGTATACAACCCCTGGAGGTGTGTGGTGATTCCAACCTCGCAATATCCCAGGTCAATGGAGATTTTGATGCAAAGGACCCAAAAAATGTGGCATATCAAAACACCATAATAAAAATATCTGCTCGGTTTGAAGGACTCAATTTTCATCATGTTGCTCGAGACAGTAATCAAGCAGCCGACATCCTCGCTCATATGGGTGCTAAGCGCGACCCTGTGCCACCTAACACTTTTGTGGAAAGGCTCTTTAAGCCATCCGTAGTATGGCAGGGTGAGAGCAGAGAAGATAGTGCGGACCTGGTCACACCCCCAGCTGCCGAACACAATGCAGACACCATCGGGGGTCCGGATATTGAGGTAACACCCTCTACTCATGAGATCATGGTTATTATCACTCCTTGGACTAAACCATTCCTGGCCCACCTTAATAGGCAGGAGCTTCCCGACGGTCAAAACGAAGCTCGATGCATAGTTAGGTTCTCTAAAGCCTTCAAAGTGCATGAGGGTGAACTGTACAAAAAAAGCACTATCGGAGTCCTCCAAAGGTGTATCTCCAAAGAGGAGGGAAGGCAACTCTTGGTAGAAATACATGCTGGTCTGGGTGGTCATCACGCCGCAGCTCGAGCCCTCATACGCAAGGCATCTAGGACAGGCTTTTCCTAGCCCACAGCTCGAGCAGACGCTCAAGCCCTTGTCCAACGTTGTGTGGGCTGTCAGCTTTTCGCCAATCAAAGTCACATGCCTCCCACCGCATTAAGAACAATCCCCATTACTTGTCCCTTTGCAGTCTGGGGGCTTGATATGGTTAGACACATTAAAGGGGGAAGCCACAAAAAGAAATACTTGCTGGTAATGGTGGATAAATTCCCTAAAGTGGATAGAGGCCAAACTGGTAAAAATAGTTGAGGCAGGGCCAGTGATTGACTTTATATCCGGTGTAGTCCACCGTTATGGTGTCCCGCACAGTATCATCACTGATAATGGCTCCAATTTAACAGCTGATGAAGTGAAAACCTGGTGCGCTAAGTTGGGCATTATACTCGACTATGCATCAGTATACCACCCTCAAACAAACGGCCAAGTCCAAAGGTCCAATGGTCTGATCAAGAGTGGGATTAAGCCCAGACTAGTGCACTCTTTATGAGAATCAGACAAGCACTATGTTGAGGAACTCGATTCCGTACTCTGGGGATTCCGGACCATGCCCAATCGAACGACCGGATACACACCCTTCTTTATGGTGTACGGCGCAGAGGCCATATTGCCTTGCAACATTATTCATGACTCTCCTAGAGTGTGCATGTACGAAGAGAGAGAAGTCGAATTAGATCGGCAAGATGACCTAGACGGACTCGAAGAGGAGCGCGATGTTGCTAAGGCCCGTTCTGCATTTTATCAACAACATGCCAAGCGTTACCAAAGTAGAGAAGTGTGGGCTAAGACATACAATGTCGGAGAACTTGTTTTATGCCTCTCGGAAAAGAAAAAGGACAAGCTCAAATCCAAATGGGAGGGCCCCTTCATCATAGATGAAGTCCTTACTGGAGGAGCCTATCGCCTTTGCAATGCAGCGGATAACCGCCTTGAGCCGAGCCCATGGAACGCTGCCCGGCTCCAAAGATTCTACGCATAGTTCGGCCTCCTTAGGTTTCACTTTAACTAGGTTTTTTCCTTTTTCTCTTCCCTTTTCAATTTTTTCCTTTTCCCTCTCAATCTATGTTCGGATCAACCGCATTATTTGGGGCACACATCATTAGATGTACACACCCCACCATACATGGGGCTTCTTTAACCAAGCATATTATTAAAAGGTTATACGCTTCCTTTGCCCATGATGGTTGTTGCTTTTGCCATTTTATGCACCTCTATGACTTAAGTTTTTGCCAAGCTGGGTTGCCTTCCTCCTGTGTTTATACCCTATGTTCCCGATTGTTCGGCTAGGGTGTAAAGGGAGTGCCTATGTGATTGTTACAACCAAGTTATCCGTATCTGTACCTTAGGCGGGTGAAGCAAAAGCTAGCGTTCTTAAGGGAATAACTAGTAGGCAAATAAATGATGGACTATTTTTTGGAACAACTATGGAATCGGCTGTCTGTACTTCGAATACGAGCCTAGGCATGCATCATTTAGGATGTCAACCCAAGGAAAGGAACCCCTTATGGAACTATTTTTCTTGGAAGATGTTTCTTACGTTAAATAGTAATATAACATAACTCCCCGAACATATTTAGTCTATTCAAGCAACATGACCGGATTGCCTGGTTTCCGAAGATACTAAACGTTTCTTAGCTAAACATAGTATACGGAAACACTCCAACTTTTTAGTTCGGAGGTGGAAGCCGAAGGTCTGCGATGGCAAAATATTTACAAGTTCGGCAGGAGATAAGTTCGGTCATAAAGTACATTGATACATAGAATCGAACGCCTACTCTTTCTCAACGCCAACTATAAGGCTATCTAACTTACAATCTTCTTGTGAATATTTCGCTGCTCTCATTACTTGGTCATATACCAAGCTTACAAGAATTTCCTTCCCGTCTAGCCCCTAAGGTACAACTTGGGCCATATGATTTGGATCAAATCCAGTGTAGCATGTCTTCACCATGGCCCATGTCTCTCGCGCACCTTCATGGCATGCAGACGTCTTCCACAGCTCAAAGCGACGCCGAGCATCCTTGAACAGGTCTGCCAACCCCTCCATACTTTTTGGAGGGGCATAGGATGGCCATAAAACTTTGGCCATATTCTTCATGGCTTTCCGGGAATGCTCATGTAGCTTCGACAGTTCTTTTAGAACGTCACTTGGAAGTCCGGACACTTCCTTCTCTTGGCGGCCGGTCACTAGACCTGTATGAAACCGAATTATAACATTCTGTATTATATGATTATATGAATACTCCAGATGATTCAAAAGTCATACCAAATATGCCGCCTTTCAGCATTTGGTTTTCCTGTTGTGCCTCCAAGACTGGAGCATTTAAGCTCTTTATCTCTTCGGCATGCTTCTTCACTTCCTCTTCCAGTTTTTTATCTTTTCCCCCTGTCATTGGGGCACTCTTCATTTCTTCAAGCTCTGCAACAACGGCATTTACCTGTATCCGGCTTGTCTCGAGTTCCTGGGATAGTGCGTTGTTCTTCTCCTGGAGAAAATGCGGTCAGAAACGATCCTCAAATCGGTTAGTTCCTACCACTTTAAGTCTCAGGGGCTACTGGTATATATATATATATATATATTAAATTTGCATAAATTTTCACCTAGATATCCTTTGAGAATAGGCGAGTAACTCCCGTACGTCCATCCCGTGCATCTCGGATATACGCACCCATGGTGCTAAGAGTGGTAAACTCTTCCTCCGAAAAGACTGGGCCACGCAGGGTCTCTTTTAAGCGATGGTGATTCATCACGCTCTCCACCTCGGAGTTAGTCACGGACACTTCATCCGGATCTTCCTGAGGTGGATGACATGGCGCCACCCCTGTATGCACCCTCATGCTAGTTGACAAATTCGGCATCGCGTTGGCTACGGCTTGGCTTGCTGGGATCTTTAGCATGGTTCACCGTATACCTCTCTTGAGATAATAGATGGAGGATGAAAATGACAATTCGGCTTTACGTCCAAGTATGAAACAAGAAATTTACCTTTTTGGTGATGGAGCAGGCTCAATGGCGCTCCCGGCTTCCTTTCGCTTCGCACAACCACACCTTGAGGGTGCCATCCTTCTTCTTGTTGACCGACCATGCGTACGGCTCGCTGAGCATCGAACCTGCGAAACACGGCCCAGTACAGAGGGTAAGTTATGAGCTGAAATTTCAGTCTTTTAAATGATTTCCGGACACTTACCTTAACAAAGGGGTAGAGATCGGGGTAATCGGCCATAATAGCTACTTCCAAGCCGTCAAGGCTTTCCTGGTAATAAACTCCGTCTTCAAATTCCACGAATATATCCGGATCCTCATGGAATCTGGGGTCTTCATGACGTGCATGGTCTTCTGGTTGAGGAGGAGGGAAATAGGTGTTCTCGACTACCTTCATCCATGACTGTTTTGAAGCAACCAGAGTATTCGGTTAATGCATCCCAACAATAAAAAGGGTGTTGAATGACTAAAATTACCCAGTCAATCGAGTTGTACATGGAGAAATCTTCTCGGTAACTTAAAAGGGCGAAGTCTTCTTCCTATCCCTTATAAAAATCCACCTGCATGGCAGCCAATGCACCTTGGTTGTCCGGACCCTTTTGCGTATAGCGAGACATGTCGTCCTCCCTGTTGTAGTTCCATAAAGGACCCACTCTGGACTGAAGAGGCTGGATAGATCACTTTATCGCAATAGCCATGACTTCAATGATGGAGAGTCTGGAGTGCGTCAATAATCTGACCTTGCTGACCAATATCATCACTTCTGCACTATCCTCTTGTCCGGAGGACTTGGGGCGCTAGCTGAATAGATTCTTCAAGGGAACGCTGGAGAATTCAGGAAACCCGCACCGAACAGAGTCCGGATGAGGAACATCCTCAATGTAAAACCATTCTAAAGACCATTCGTCGGACCCCCTCTTTGGAGTCCCGACTGGGTAACCAGATCTGGCTATGCGCCATACTTCAGTGCCGCCAACTTCAAATATAGACTCTCCACCCTGGTGGCAGGGGACGAGGCAAAAGAACTTTTTCCATAGTTCTAAATGAGCCTCGCAGCCTAAAAATAATTTACAAAGGGTGACGAAATCAGAAATATGCAGAACGGAACCTAGTGTGAGGTTGTGCAGTTGGATTCCATAATATTCCAGTAGGCCCCTGAGGAAGGGGTGGATCAGGAATCCTACGCCCCTCAGAGGGAACGAGATGAAGCACACCCTCTCCCCTTGGCTGGGGTTGGGGAAATTCTCTGCCAATGCACCATCGCCCATAGAAGTTAATACTGCCTGTATGGAGACTAGATCCGCGGGGGGAAGATATCCTTTTGTCTGGAGAGGATTGAGCTGAAGATGGAATACAGAACAACTTTGCCAATCTCCCTCTTGAGAGCCATGAGGACGCGAGGAGGAGCCAGGACACTAGCCATGGTTTGAGCTTTTTTCGTGGTTTACTTTGTTGCTCTTGGGGCGATGTGGGATGGCGTTCCGGGGATCTAATCTCGTTATATAAGCACCACCCGTGCCTACTAAAAGTGTTAAAATATAAAGGTAACGGACCATTTTCATTCCCTCAGACAGGTGGAAATCGAAGCGATGGCAGGAAGGAATCATAAATACTGGACGCGGAAGCCGATGCGAGATTATCATTAAGCTGTAGTATGGTGGAGAACCCGCCTTGCAAAGCTGAAGACTTATATCCGCATACTACATCGTCATTGAAGGCAAGTTCAGGGGCTACTGAGGGAGTCCTGGATTCGGGGGTCCTCGGGTGTCCGGCCCAGGAGTATGGGCCGGGGTGGATGGGTCGTACAAGATCAAGCTGAAGATTATTCTCCGTGTCCGGATGGGACTTCTCCGTACGTAAACGACAAGATTAGAGTCCGGGTGTTTCCTTAACTGATGAACTGACCTTGTATGAACCCTAGGCCCCTCCGGTGTGTATATAAACTAGATGGGTTAGTCCATAGAGGCTATCATCATTACCATCATCGAAATATTCATATGCTAGACATCTAGGGTTTAGCCATTACGATCTCGAGGTAGATCAACTCTTGTAATCTCCATACTCTTCGAATATAATCAAGCAGGAGTAGGGTTTTACCTCCTTTAAGAGGGCCCGAACCTGGGTAAACATTGTGTCCCCTGGTCCCCTGTTACCATTGATCCTTAGACGCATAGCTTGGGCCCACCTACCCGAGATCTGCCGGTTTTGACACCGACAGTTGGCCATCTCCCAACTGCGGTCCATCGCTCGTCTTGCACCCCATGCTGCAGAACCGTACTTGTCTCGCGCCCGGCAGCAGCACCAAACTCGTCTCATGCCCAGCAGCAGGACCGAGTTTGTCTCGCGCCCGGCAGCAGGACCAACCTAGTATCGCGCCCGGCATGGGTTTGTGTTGGTCGCATCCTTTTTCCTTTTTTCGGTAGCCATGGGTTTGTGTGGTTTGATATTTGTTTGAGATACTTTCATATTTACACTTTGGTGCGACAGTGCTGGAAGCAGCCTATAATTAGGTTTCGAAGGGATTGCAGAGGATGAGATGATTTGTGCGATGATTGATTTCGCTCATAGGGGAGGAGATGAGGCGTGCAAGGGAAGATTGTTTTTTTTAGACTAGGTCGTGCAGCGGTGGAAAACATTTAGAGTCAGTGCGCCGGCCGAACGCTCGGCCGGCCACGTACACGCCGGCAATCGGGCCACACACCACCGTTTAAGTATTTGCCTTATCCCCTCAAATCGCTCCTATCCATTCATCCACCGCTGTCCTTTCCTTTATCTCCTTGCACGTCTTGTTCCCCTGCGGTAGCCTCTAGAGTAGTTCTTGCTGATGATGACCGCCATCGATCCCATGCCAGCCTGTCCGCCGTCCATCCTGCAGCATCCTCCCCGCAAATGGCGCTATTTTGGGAGGCCCCCACCACCGTGCGCGACAAGGGAAGGGGGAGGTTGTTGCCTGCGGCACCGATGAGGTGCGGTTCTTGGGACAGGCCGGGGGATTCGCTTCAACCGGCGATGATGGTGGTGGGCGGCAACGGCGGTGGCCACCATGGATTTTTTGCTGCATCAATTTTCTTTGTTCGAACCACTTCTTTTTTTGCTGGAACCTTCTTTCTTTTTGCTACAAACTGAAAGAGTTGTTGCTGTGTTGTTGCCATGATTTTTTTGCTACATCAAATTTATTGCTGGAGCCACTTTTGTTTTTTGCTCGAACCATCATTCGACATTGCTGCAACAGGTGAAGATGGTTGTTTGGCGGCGAAGGAGGCGCTCACCATGAATATTTTGCTGGAACCTCCTTCATATTTTTGCTGGAACAGTTTTTCAGTTTTGCTGCAATTAAAGAGGATGGTGGTGTCCTCACAGATAGGATTTTTTGGCTGGAATCTCTTTCAATTTGTGCTACCACCAGCAATTGCAAAAGCTGCAACAGGCGATAAATTTTATTACCATGGCAACGGGGTCACGACACCGACAAGTTTCTTTTGCTGGAACCGGTACAATTTTTTGCTACTACCGACGAACATTTTTGTTGCCACCAGCAAACCCGGAGGAGAGTACTTTTCACGAGCTCGTCCCCCTGGTGTTGCGACCGGCGACCGGCGCTACGACCATCCCACCGTGTTACCATTGTCAGTGAGGCAGTTGCAACCAGGGGTGGAGGGAGTTGTTGCATGCGTGGATACAACGAGGAAGACATGAGACGACCACGGCGAGGCCGGCGACCAGCAGCGACCGACGGATGGCCATGGCGAGCCACGGGCGATGCAAGCTATGGCAGATGTGCGGCAAGTGATAGGCAACGCGGGCTGTGGCATAGGTCAGCGGTGGCCAGAGTCAATGATGCGCTTTTTCCTCTGTTTTTCTAACAAAGTGGGGTGAAGAAGTTACAGATCGTACGGTTTAGAATGGGCTAATCATACGTCATTGGTGCGACCGGCCCAAATACTGGCCGGCGCGCCGGCGCCTATTAGCGCTTGTTTATTCAATTGTAATGTTTCAGGGTATAGTTACAATATCATGGGGCTATAATAGCCAAACATGCCTACCGAAAGGAAGACTTAAATCAAACATAGCTAGATTTTTTTGTTTTAGACTAGGTTGTGCAGCGGTGGGAGGCAATAAATACCTTTTTTAGGGATAGGCTATAAATACCAGATCCTGTTAGTCCAGAATCTGCCCTTTCATGGCCCATATCGTCGAGCCACATCTGAGCTGCTGGTAACGGGGAGCTCCTAAGGGGCGCCTCTAGCGTTGGTTACCAGTTCGGGCGCCCACGTGCCCGCAACTGGGCCGGCCCAGGTCGCCTTGTTAGCTTGTGTTGGTCGCTTTGTTCACTGGATCGCCTTGTTCACTTGTGTCGGTCGCTTCGTTTCACTGGATCACCTCATTCACTCGATCTCACTTGACAGTTGGCCGATTGACTGGTCAACTGTTAAAAAATCCGAAAAAATCGAAAAAAATTGTAAATTTAATAATATTCATGAAATTTGAAAGGAAGTCCACAAATTTGAAAAAACTTAACAAAATTGAAAAGGTTTCACGATTTTGAAAAAAGTTCATCAACTTTGAAAATAAAGTTCATCGATCTTGAAAAAGATTTCATCGAATTTGAATAAAATAAAAAATGTTCATCAATTTTGAGAAAAAGTTCACTAATTTGAAAAAATTTCATCGAATTTGAAAACAAGTTCATCGAATTTGAAAAAAGTTCATTGAAATTGAAAAAATTCATCAAATTTGAAGAAAAGTTCATCAATTTTGGAAAAGGTCATCAAATTTGAAAAAAATAATCGATTTCAAAAAAGTTCACGAATTTGAAAAAAGGTTCATAAAAATGACAAAAAAGTTCACGAATTTGAAAAAAGGTTCAGAAAAACTCGTTAGTTTGGAAAAAAAGAACAAACGGGAAATAAGGAACAAAGGAGGAAAGAATATATACTTTGTCAAATAATGTCAAGTGGGTTAGTTGGTTATTGCAGTTACAATTTTTTGCAGTTGGTTAAAACGAAAATATGCTGGGCCCATCATGGACGAGGGGTGTGCGCCCTATACGCGTAACCCAGGAGCATCTAGTTAACGAGCGCTCCTTCGGGAGCCTCCCAACGATCATCGCCACTTGACGCGCTCTCAGCCGTCCGCCATGTGTCGCGCTGTAGGCGCTCCCTCTGAATTTTATTTTTTTATTTTTCCGTACATGTTTTCAGCTTTCTAAACGGGTTTTTCCGGGTTTTTTCGACGTTTCGGTTTTTCACCGGTCTTCCTTAGCTTTTGGGTCAAAAAAATTCAATTTTTTAAGTCAAAAACACCTTTTTTTTTCACGAGAGTCACGGCCGTGCCTCTTGGAAACGGAAAAAAATGTGTTTTTTCTATTTTTTTCCTTTCACGAGAGGCACGGTTTTGCTTCCGGCCATGACTCTCCAAAACAGAAAAAAAAACATGTTTTCTGTTTTTTTTGCGAGAGGCACGGTTTTGCTTCCATGAGAGGCACGGTTGTGCTTTCGCGAGAGTCACGGCCGCGCCTCTTTGAAACGAAAAACGCATTTTCTCTCTTTTTTTCTTCCATGAGAGGCACGGTTTTGCTTCCACGAGAGGCACGGTTGTGCTTTCGGAAGAGTCACGGCCGTGCCTCTCAGAAATGAAAAAAAACATGTTTTCGGTTTTTTTCCCACTAGAGGCATGGTTTTGCTTCCGTGAGAGGCACGGTTGTCCTTTCGCGAGAGGCATGGGCGTGCCTCCTTCGGAATGGAAAAAAACTCATGCTCCCGGGTCAGTTTTATGTCCTTTTTTTGTTTGGTTTTTTTCATGAAATATAAGTTCGTCAAAACCTATCAACATGGGATCTAGTTTTGAAGATCTCGTCGCGGGGAATCCAACGGTGAAAACGGTTCAAGATTTGGACGCGCGGTTTAAGAGATAAAATGTTTTGAATCAACGGATCTACGAAAAAGGGAAAACGTCCCAGGTTGCGACAAGTGGCGCACATGTAGCGTGCCACTTGTCGCAACCTGGGGAGGTGGGAGTGATCTTTATAACGAGTACTCCTCAACTAGTGATTTCGGCGTAACCCTGTAATGGGCACTTAGAGCACCATTTAGAATTTGCCCTGGTAACGTGGAACAAGGCAGCATGCTGCCTGCTGATCAGTTGTGGGCCATGGGCCCCGTTGGAAAACATAAATAAATGGTCAATACCTGGGCCTATACGCTTGGGATTGATGATTTCGGGGAGGACTGGCGGGAAAGATATTGAGAGTGCATGTGCTTGGGCACAGAATAGCACTTTCGCTCAACACATAGCAAACTATTATATTTTCCTAAATTGAATTATTAATGGAGCTGAACAAATGCATTTATCATTTAATTCTCATGTTAAGGTAATCCAGCAATGAGGAAAAGCAATGAGCTATATTTGGTATTGGTTGATGTTCATGACTTTTATTAGTTGTGCTGCTAAGAGCTTCTCCAACAAAGGCACTAAATAAGCCGCGCATCTGAAAAATGGAATTTTAGCGCGCACGCAACCGAATCGGCATCTCCAGTAGACGTGCAAAAATCACGCGCGCGCTAAAAACCACTCAGCACACCGAACAGAACGGCATCGCGCACCCGCTTTCTCCCGCCCCGCGACGCCGCCGATGGCCTCCAGCCATGGACGGGCGCACCAACATCCCCGTAAGCCCTCCACACACGCGCGACCTCTCCGCCGCCGCCGCCGCAAACCCGAGCGCGGGCTTGACCTCCGCCATTGGTGGCGGTGCCGCTGCGCCTCCGAATACCATCCTCGTGCACGGGCTCTTCATGCCGCCCAGAATGAGCGCATAGGGTGGCGTCGTGCCGCCGCCCGCCGCGAAGCCATGGAGCTTTGCTTCCAAACGAACCATGACGGCCACCGCAACCGCGACCGCCACAGCGACAACGACGGCGTCCCAAAAGAAGAGGATAGCGGTGATAAAGAAGAAGGCAGGAGTGAGGCTGGCCGTGCCTCCGCTGCCCGAAGCGCCGGAAACATTGCAATTTGTTGCCCCGGCGGCCGATGCACACATAGTGCTCAATAAAATTCCCACAAGGTATATTTTTTGTTTTTGTTTTGTTGCTGTTGACAAATGTGCACATATAAAGATTGATTAGTTTTCCTTTGTCATATAACTTTGTAGTTATAATGATGACACATATATGGCGACTATGGGTGTTGGCTCCAACAATTGGTCTCAAACCAATGAAGTTGATGAAGACGAATATAAAGTGGATGATGAGGGTGAGGGTTTGATCGATGAACGAAAAGCAAGGGCTTCCAACTACACCACTGCCTAAGACGTCTTGCTTTACAACACATGGTTGAATGTGTCGATGGATCCCACCGTTGGAACGGACCAAATTAGAGATACATATTGGCTTCAGATGAAGTAGTTCTTTGACACGTACAACAAGAGTGGAATTGAGCGCACCGAAAGATCTCTTCGGTCCCGGTGGTTGATGATCAACAAGGATTCTCAAAAGTGGGCGGCGGCAATGACGGCAGTTGACAAGATACACTCAAGTGGCAGTAATGACAGAGATAGGGTGAGTGTCATTTCCAATGCCTCCCATGCATCCCATGCTCATCATTTCTTCTATGTTCATGCTTCATCTTTTGTGTTTCTAGCGATAACTTGTTCTTTTGTTTGCAGCTCAACATTGCACAAAACTTGTTTCGAGGAGAAGAGAAGAAGACCAAGAAAGACAAGGTGAAGAAAGGGAGAGCATTTATGTTGCCCCATTGCTACGAGGTGTTGAAGGATGAATAGAAATGGAAAAAACCTGACAAAAACAATGCAACTATTGATTCAGATGATGACGACAATGAGGCATCAAGTGATGGCGACGAGAGGAGCCCTACACCAAACTCGGTTGCCTACTTGAAGCCAAAAAGACCACAAGGAGAGAAACTAGGAAAGAAGAAGAAGAAGAAGAAGAAGAAGAAGAGAGTGCTATGGAGGCTCTTGTGAAGTCAAGAAAGTCAACAAACGAGGAGATGAGAATGGCAAGGAGCCAAGAGTCGGCGGCCGAGGAGAGGAGGGTGGCTACCGAGGAGAGGAAAGTGGTATTGGAGGAGAAAAAATTGGCCATGGAGGAGCAAACAAGATTGTTGGGATGGGAGAAGTACTTATTCTTTATGGACACATCCAACCTCGATGGGAGGCAAAAGGAGTACATTAACCTTTGTTGTGATCAAATCATGATGCAAAAAATAATGATATGCGTGGGAGGCATGGGAGGCATGGGAGCTTCCATGGGTGGCATGGGTGGCATGGGAGGCATGGAAGCTTCCATGGGTGGCATGGGAGCACCTTTGGGAGGCATGGGAGCTTCGATGAGAGGCATGCGAGGACCGATGGGAGGCATGGCAGCTTCCGTGTTCCGTGGGAGGCATGGGAGCTTTAATGGGTGGCATGGGAGGCATGGGAGCAACTATGGGAGGCTTGGGAGCTACCATGGGTGGCATGGTGCCATGGGAGCACCTACGGGAGGCGTGGGTGCCATCGGTGGCATGAGTTTTGCGTCTCTCATGGGAGGCATGGGAGCACCTACGGGAGGCATGGGAGCACCTACGAGAGGCATGGGTGGCATAGGAGCTTCCGGTGTGCCTCGCATGCCTTTGCATGATGCCGTTGTTGATAGTGCAAACACCATCCGACTTTCCAATGAAGGAGAGGACAAACAAGACGATGGGGAATCGGAAGTAGAAATGGATGAATTGGAAGAGGCAAACGAGGAGGAAGAAGATGAGAAATGATTGTTCATGTTTAATTCGTTTGTGTGAACTTGTCTTTCATGAACTTGCTTGCGGTCATCTTGTTTGTGCGAACTATGCTATGAATTTGAACTATGCTATGTTTCTCATTGATCTTTGAGATCATTTTGTTTGTGTTAAATTTGCATATTTTAGATGTTTGAGATCATCTTTTATGTGTTGTTTGTGCGCTGGCTGGGCGCGCACGCTCTATGTTAATGCGCCTACTGAAGCGGCTGTCAGGACCCCGACTCAATGCCACATCGATCTAGCATGTAACACCCCATATCACTTTGCGGCCTCACGCACGGTATTCCCACGGGTGTCGCCTTACCTTTGCCCGGGACCGTTTGCGCCTTTTGGCACACGTATATGATAGTGTCGCTAGCATCCATATGATAAGGAGCCCGGGCTGACATGGCTAGTCGTAAACCCAAAGTGGCACAAACTTACAGGGACAGGCATCCATGACCCAGCATCGAACGTGTCGGTCATCAGCGAGTGAATCCAGGCTATAGCACTGGGCTAGCAGGACTTCGGTGAACCCGGGCTGTAGCGGGCTAACAGGACTCCGGTATTCATCGCGTGACATTTCCCCGAAGGGACAGACACAGGAACGAAGAAGGACACATGCCGGCCAGCCTAAGTGTTCCGGAGCAGTAGCAAGCTACCATGGCTCAGTGGAAGCACTAGGAGACATTTCCCGGTAAGAAAGGCTACTAAGGATAAACAACTAGATAGTCAGATCCCACACATACCAAGCATTTCAATAACATACACACAATATGCTCGATATGTGCAAACACAACATGGCATCACAACATGACCCTACGACTCAAGTATTTTATTCAATAGGCTCCGAGGAGCGAGATATTACAAACATGGGTCTCACAACCCAACATTCAGAGCATACAAGTCAAGCACAAGCGGAAGCTTATCATGTCTGAGTACAGACATCTACAAATGAAAAAGGCTTAGAAGCCTGACTATCTACCAGATCCTGCCGAGGGCACAAGATCGTAGCTGAGGTAACAAGCTAAATGTCGAAGTCCACGCGGAACTACTAACGAGACTGACGTCTCTCTGCAAAAACATAAAATAGGCAAACGTGAGTACAAATGTACCTAGCAAGACTTACATCAGAACTATCTACATATGCATCATTATCAACAAAGGGATGGTGGGGTTTAACCGCAGCAAGCTAGCTTTGACTCGGTGGCTATCCTGAACTACGACTGCAAGTAACTCTTTTGAGGTGGTGCACACGAGTCCACATATTCACCATATCAATACACCACTATGGATCCGCTCCCGTCTCCCTACGAGAACGCCATCCATAGCACTCACGCTTGTCTTGCGCATTTGAGAGTATCCACTTTCACTTGTCTATGAACTGTTATAGGCAACCCAGAAGTCCTTTACCGCGGACGCGGCTATTCGAATAGATGATGTTAACCCTGCAAGGGTGTACTTCATACATGTTTCCACCACTTAGCGTCTACATACGACATGTGCTCGGCAGACTTCAGCGGAAGCCGACGTGGGTGTAGACCATGACCTACCTAAACACTCAAGTCTCTAGTCTAGGTTTATCGCCTATTCAGGTTCCATCCGCAGGGAGTCCGGCCGAGGTTTCCACATACGACCCCGAACGATGTGAACAGGGTTTCGAGACACCTAACGGGTTCCCGGTGTACCCGACCACGTACCTACCACATCACAGCCCACCCCACGGTCAGCGCTGTCCACGACCTCCAGTAGGCTACAAACACCAGAAACTACTTGCAACTCCTGGACAGAGAACTAGGGTGATTAAGAAGTCGAGCGGGGTCATATTTCAGGGCCCAATGCATGGTAGTAGCTGTTTCATGGATCACAAACACAGAACTCAGTTACTAAGGACGGCTTCAATGAGACAACCCACCATGTACTCCTACATGGCCTCTCACCAATACCTTTACCAAATCGTGTTCACACACTTAGCTCACAGACAGAAGGACATGTTCACACACCTCTGATTCATCCCCGATGAATCAGACCTGACTCAACTCTAAGCAGTAGCAGGCATGACAAACAAGCATGAATGAGTAGGCACAACATGGCTCAAACAACTCCTACTCATACTAGTGGGTTTCATCTATTTACTGTGGCAATGACAGGTCATGCAGAGGATAAGGGGTTCAACTACCGCAACAAGTAACAGATGAATCGTTGTTATCCTAATGCAGTAAAATAGAGCAGGAGCGAGAGAGTAGGATTGTATCGGAATGAACAAGGGGTTTTTGCTTGCCTGGCACTTCTGAAGATAGCATTGAGTCTTCATCAGTGTCAACGATCAAAACGTCGGTACAATGTCTACCGAGGGGGAACAACACCGACAAACAGAGAAGAAACACGATCAATGCAATGCACAATATGATGCATGCTATGACATGGCAATATGAATGTGTTTTAGGCTAATGCAAGCTAGAACAGGTTGAAATGAGTCCATTTGAACCAAAGATTCAAATGCAAACCCATTATAAGAAGTCATATTGGTGCATTAACTTGTTTCATCTAAACAGCAAGGTTAAATTGTTCTAACATGCATGAAACCAGTACAGATGGATAGATTGGATTTTTCTGATCATTTTTCATATATAAATTATTCGATTTGGAGCTACGGTTGATTTTCTATGATTTTTAGAAGTTTTGGTTATTTTCTGGAATTTCCTCTATAAGAACAATTCCAGTAACTGAATTAATGTGTCAGCACTGCATCAGGGTGACGTCAGAGGTCAACTGGATCGGCCAGGTCAAACCTGACCTGTGGGACCCACGTGTTAGTGGTTAGTTAACTAACTAAACAGAGTTAGTTAGTGTTAACTAATCTAACACCTAAAGAAACAGTGCCTGGCCCACACGTAAGTGAATGGACTAATTAATCTAAGTTAGTTACCACTAACCTAAACCTAATTAGAGATTAATAGGGCGGGCCCGCGCGTCAGTGACCCTGGTAGGTCAAACAAGGTCAACCCCAGTTCAGCGGGGTCAAACCCACCGGCGACTTGACGCTGGCGAGGCCAGCTGGGGCGGCGAGCCTCAGGTTTGCTTCTCCGGGGACCAAACGGCCGGCGGAGGGCATCTACGTGACGCGGACGCACGTCCGCATCAAGTGGTGGTGGCGGTTGGGCCTGGGGTGGCCGGAGTTGACGACGACGAGCATTTCCGCGGCGGCCGGAGTTCGGCCGGGTGCGGGGACGCAGCTGCAGCGCCTGAGAGAGCGAGTTGGGGTGCGGGTTGGGTTCCTGGCGATGCGCTGAGCACGGCTATGTGCTCGGTTGTAGCTCTAAGTGATAGTGGCCACGGCGGCGACATGGCCGGTGGAGCCGAGCTCTCGGGTTCGATGGGAACGGCGGCTAGAGAGGGAAATAGAGCACGGGGAGAAGGGGGAAAGGCGGCGGAGCTCACATGGATTCCAATGGAGGGATCAGCAGGCTCGGAGAGGCACCATGGACGACGGATGGGCGCCGGCGATCTCGGTTGCCCGAGGTAGAAGACGACTGCGGTGACGACGTTCGGAGGCGTCCGATGCCGCGTGGCTCGGCTGAGAGGACGAGGGCGACGAGGCGGAGCTCTTGAGCCAGTTAGGGAAGCGGCGGGAAGCAGGAGGTGGCGCGGCGCGTGGCTTCGCGCGCTGGGCACGCGCCCGTCCTCCTGGCAAGGAGGAAGACAACATGGGAGGGCCAGGCGGGCTGGGCCGCGCAGGTGAGCCAGCACAGAAGCTGGGCCGGTTGCTGGCGCCAGGTAAGTCCTTCTCTCTCTCTCTTCTAATTGTTTTTGTTTTTCTATTATTCTGTAACTTCAGGGTTTTATTAAAAATGTCACGGGATTACCAAAAATCATGAAACTAATCATGACTACTGTTTGGAATATATCCAACAGTAAACATTTTAGTTTATGATTATTTGAGCATTTAAAATATTTAATAGCATTTAAATTCCCAAATGCAAATACTATAAGATTTAATTCAGAGCCCAGATATGTCATGGAAAAATGTGCAACACCCCTGGTTATGTCTCCAGCATTTTCCAGAAATGATGAACATTTTTGAAAGCCATTTGGACTCATTGAAAATATTTTAGTTGACCTAGTTGAATTCATTTCGAGCTAGGGTTTAGTCAATCCCCATTTCAAATTTCATGAAATTTAAACATGATGCATAGATGCAATGCCACTAGTTACAAGCAAACTCTAGGGCTGTGACAACTCACCCCCACTAAACAAGAATCTCGTCCCGAGATTCAAGACGTGAGGTAAGAAGACAGAGGGGGCACAAGACCAACACAATCTTCACGATCCAAGTTGCACCTCATAAGGTTGTTGATTCATTGTATACGTTGATCTTGACATCCTCGCTTTTGAGATCTTCATCCACGTGATGACGACGGAAAGAAACTCTACTAGGATTGATCTTCTCAAAGATCGAACTACACAATCTCAACTCGCAAAATGAGATGTTGAAACATCTCGAGTTGAGACACAAAACACATCGAGAGGGATGGAAGAACAAACGACGGGGTTTGATTTGGTAGGCAACAATTCCACGCTTAGAAAGATGGTGGATGGTGTCAAGGTGGCGAGGAAATAATTGCCATGATTCCGTAACGGGGCACCTCAGGGAAGGTGACTCGTAGAAATATCCCCTTAAGTGGCAAAAAGAATTACCTTTGATTTAGAGATCATTGAAACTCTTTATACCAGCCTAAGGCAATTCTCGAGCGATCATTTAGAGGGGTTCGGTAGAATGGCATACCCGGATTAGAATGGATGATGTGGATTACCTTGTTGAAAACAACACAAGGGATGATTTTAGTAACTACGGAGAAGCTCAACAGTAGAGAGTGGTTCCACTATTGGAATGGTTATAGCATAACCGGGGAAACTGAGAACAATCCCGGTTGGTAACTATGATAGCACCTAATTCTTGTGCGTGCTTTCAAGAACTTGAGCATCTCCATAATCATCAAGGTTTTACCAACATCCGTGTCAAGGGTGCTGACAACACAACATACTACCATGATGAATAGCGATGGACGATGCAGATGCAAAGGAGGTAACACTTTCTCAGATTTCACCTTAGTGAGGCCAAGGGGACGAAATATGGATGATCGACCGAGAGACATTTAGAACTCCGCTTCTAATGTTCTCCTTGATGTACTAGCGTATCCCATTCATTGAAATGGTCTGGTATCTAGAACATCAAGTAAAGGTCGGACTTCGGAAACACAAAAATCATAAGGCACAGCTAGGGAGTAAATCCTACAAAGTCCTTATGGGGAGGTGGCCAACTTCTTCAATCAAGATACTACAATAATAGGTCTTCCGGCGAGGTGTATTGGCCATGACATCCACTTTACCGGTTATCGTGAGACCAATATTATAGTTCTTGGGAAATGTTCCAACCATCATATCTGCCTGAGATTCAGATCTGGTTGGTGTCAGAATAATTCAGACTCATCGAGTCTAGAAAGTAAAATGAAAGTTTGCAACACAAATCGATGAGATGACGTTGCGAGAACCTCAGGGAATGAACTATGATAGCAAGCTCCAAAACATGAGTTGGTTCTGCTACAAACATGTGAACACGTTGTCCCAGACAAGCATGGCCACGTAGTAGTCTTATAATTAAACACTACCGAGATCAGAAGGGGAACCATCATTGAGGATATCGAAGTCCTTGCAGAAGTCTTGCTCTTAAGAAGGAACTTCTTTTCCTTGAACAAATCAATCAGTGGCTTGGTGTGCTAGGGAATACATGTGGAATGGAGGTAGCGAGCCTGTCAAACCATATCATACTTTGCACATGCATGACTGACTTGGGATGATCCCAGAGGAGGCAACATTGACTTTCTCGAATCCACGGCGGCAACTTGCATCAAATGCACATGAACTAGAGGAAGTCACTTCTTACATCCGAACATATGCTTCATGAGCTAGCATGAACAAATGCTTTCAAAAGTTTCCAACACTAGCTTAATGTTTAACAAAATTATGGAGAAGACAAGGATGTTGTCGATGGGCTCAACTACAATTCATCCTAGCTTCCATAAAAATGGAATTCCATAATTATGAGAACAAGTGATAGTATTGGTCAGACCAAAGGATATAATGGTGTATGCTCGGGGGATCAACCACGAGTAAGACAACATTAAGAACATCGTTGGTTCTGAGTTGACTTGACGATGGCCCATACTCAAGTCAAAGTTTTGACAAGGCAATAGATCCAACAACTGATCACGAGGACCAATTGGTGAAGATATCATCTTTCTTCAACTCACACACACAAAGATATCCCTTTGGGATGAGCTAAGTCGGACAAGCTTTTATCTTCCAACTCTTCAAGTTGTTGTTTAGCTTAACCAACTACCTTAGGGGTATCCAACACGAATTCTTGGAGAAAGGGTGGTTTACAGGAATAAACCATCTTGATCACGAACTCAACATAGCGGTCAGGTGACGATCTGGTGATACCTCCGAGAAGATGTTCGGAAAATCACGAACCACCGATATGTTACTAAGCTCGAGAACAATCTTGCTTTTCAGGGCAAGACGATATGATCAAAAGAGCGAGGGTTTGACACAATCCTAACTCATTGATCAAAGAGTGCACCAGAAATAAGGACTAGGTAGCACGATCTATCTTAGAATGATGATTTAATAACCAACACGCTAAGTATGAGAATGTTTTCCATTTACTATCAAGCAACGAGGTTGCTAGGAGTATAGATTTCACACTTCATGATTCACTTGTCAGTATTCCGGTTGCAACAATACGAGGACCGAGAAATGAATACGAGGGCAAGAAGTATCACTACGTCAAGAATTCATAAGAGGTGGTGCAATCCTCATGACATTCCTCACATAAAGTGGGTAATACTCCAGGGTAGAACAGAATAAAAGGTGGATTAGTATCTAATCTGCGGAGTATGACTACTTTGACCCAATCCTGGAAATGGACAAGGTACTGGAGTTTGTTTCTCCTGGTCATTCTGAATAGTATGGCTTGACGAACCACAAGAATAATAAGCATCGATAACATGAATGCACAATTACTCCTGACTATCAATTGATAGACGAAGGTCGGAATATGACTGAAGAGGGACAACTTATAGGAGCATATATCTTTCTGAGCCGTGGATGCATAGATTAGTATGTCGAGCAAAGCTCAACATCTCTTCCGGATAACCCATGCAAAAGGTAGAACTGGTAGATTCACAATATAGAATGGAGAACCCATCAAGAGCACTCCTGTTGTGATTTTTGATCCAACAAACATCTGCCGTAAGTGGTTCATAGTATTTGGAAGAAGGAAATACCACGGACCTCGAGGACTAATGCAAAGGTTACTAATTTCCTAAAGAAACTAGCAAACACTATCAACAAGAGGTAAGTGGGGTGAATCTCGGGTTCAAAACCCAGAAGTAGAATACCTACTACTAAGTGGCATCACGGGATGCTTTCGAGAATAAAGGCCAGAATCATCACACTGGGACACAAATCATGGCTAGATTACTAGATGATCCCCTAAGACACCTAGGGTCATAATAATAACTCCAATATATAGGTCGAGGTAATAAAATACCTCAACTCAACAATTAGTGTGATTAACTTGGCCTAAAGGAACACCGAAACCAGAGGGAAAGGATTTGCAAGTGCATCAGATTGTTTAGAAACCTGGGATGACTCGGACAGCATAACGGCTGTAAATGCTCAAAATGATTTGAGACATCCTGCAAAAATGGTGGCATAACCACTCAGAAGCACAAAATCAAGGTTCCGAGACAAACTATGGACACACGGAAGTAGTATAAACTGAACTGGGGCGTAAAACCAACAATCTCATAAGTCTATGGATTAGTAACACGTCATCCTGATAGATAGATGAGAAGGCCTAGTTCTTAACCCCCGTAGAAGAGAAGAGGTTGACTCAGAACAGAAGGCCACGAGGTATAAGGAGTAAAAAGAGCCTTACGTTCCCATCCCACAATCAATTCCCCTACATATAACTAAAGCATTTTTAGACTCAACTTCGACCAGTTTGGCTTGGTAATCCTACAGACAGTCAGGCTCTGATACCAAAGCTGTCAGGACCCAGACTCTATGCCACATCGATCTAGCATGTAACACCTCATATCACTTTGCGGCCTCACGGACCATATTCCCACGGGTGTCGCCTTACCTTTGCCCGGGACCGTTTGCGCCTTTTGGCACACGTATATGCTAGTGTCGCTAGCATCCAGATGATAAGGAGCCCGGGCTGACATGGCTAGTCGTAAACCCAAAGTAGCACAAACTTACAGGGACATGCATCCATGACCCAGCATCGAACGTGTCGGTCATTAGCGAGTGAATCCAGGCTGTAGCACTGGGCTAGCAGGACTCCGGTGAACCGGGCTGTAGCGGGCTAACAGGACTCCGGTATTCATCGCGTGACATTTCCCCGAAGGGACAGACACAGGAACGAAGAAGGACACATGCCGACCGGCCTAAGTGTTCCGGAGCAGTAGCAAGCTACCATGGCTCAGTGGAAGCACTAGGAGACATTTCCCGGTAAGAAAGGCTACTAAGGATAAACAACTAGATAGTCAGATCCCACACATACCAAGCATTTCAATAACATACACACAATATGCTCAATATGTGCAAACACAACATGGCATCACAACATGACTCTATGACTCAAGTATTTTATTCAATAGGCTCCGAGGAGCGAGATATTACAAACATGGGTCTCACGACCCAACATTCAGAGCATACAAGTCAAGCACAAGCAGAAGCTTATCATCTCTGAGTACAGACATCTACAATGAAAAAGGCTTAGAAGCCTGACTATCTACCAGATCCTGTCGAGGGCACAAGATCGTAGCTGAGGTAACAAGCTAAACGTTGAAGTCCATGCGGAACTACTAACGAGACTGACGTCTCTCTGCAAAAATATAAAATAGGCAAACGTGAGTACAAATGTACCTAGCAAGACTTACATCAGAACTATCTACATATGCATCATTATCAACAAAGGGATGGTGGGGTTTAACCGCCGCAAGCCAGCTTTTACTCGGTGGCTATCTTGAACTACGACTGCAAGTAACTCTTTTGAGGTGGCGCACACGAGTCCACATATTCACCATATCAATACACCACTATGGATCCGCTCTCGTCTCCCTACGACAATGCCATCCATAGCACTCACGCTTATCTTGCGCATTTTAGAGTATCCACTTTCACTTGTCTATGAACTGTTATAGGCAACCCAGAAGGCCTTTACCGCGAACGCGGCTATTCGAATAGATGATGTTAACCCTGCAGGGGTGTACTTCTTCATACATGTTTCCACCACTTAGCGTCTGCACACTACATGTGCTCGGCAGACTTCAAGCGAAAGCCGACGTGGGTGTAGACCACGACCTACCTAAACACTCAAGCCTCTAGTCCAGGTTTATCGCCTATTCAGGTTCCATCGGCAGGGAGTCCGGCCGAGGTTTCCACATATGGCCCTGAACGATGTGAACAGGTTTCCAAGACACCTAACGGGTGCCCGGTGTACCCGGCCACGTACCTACCGCATCACAGCCCACCCGCGGTCAGCGCTGTCCACGGCCTCTAGTAGGCTACAAACACCAGAAACTACTTGCAACTCCTGGACAAAGAACTAGGGTGATTAGGAAGTCGAGCGGGTTCATATTTCAGGGCCCAATGCATGGTAGTAGCTGTTTCATGGATCACAAACACAGAACTCAGTTCCTGAGGACGGCTTCAATGAGACAACCCACTATGTACTCCTACATGGCCTCTCACCGATACCTTTACCAAATCGTGTTCACACACTTAGCTCACGCACAGAAGGACATGTTCACACACCTCTAATTCATCCCCGATGAATCAGACCTGACTCAACTCTAAGCAGTAGCAGGCATGACAAACAAGCATGAATGAGTAGGCACAACAGGGCTCAAACAACTCCTACTCATAATAGTGGGTTTCATCTATTTACTGTGGCAATGACAGGTCATGCAGAGGATAAGGGGTTCAGCTACCGCAGCAAGTAACAGATGAATCGTTGTTGTCCTAATGCAGTAAAATAGAGCAGGAGCGAGAGAGTAGGATTGTATCGAAATGAACAAGGGGGTTTTGCTTGCCTGGCACTTCTGAAGATAGCATTGAGTCTTCATCAGTGTCAACGATCAAAACGTCGGTACAACGTCTACCGAGGGGGAACAACACCGACAAACAAAGAAGAAACACGATCAATGCAATGCACAATATGATGCATGCTATGACATGGCAACATGAATGTGTTTTAGGCTAATGCAAGCTAGAACAGGTTGAAATGAGTCCATTTGAATCAAAGATTCAAATGCAAACCCATTATAAGAAGTCATATTGGTGCATTAACTTGTTTCATCTAAACAGCAAGGTTAAATTGTTCTAACATACATGAAACTAGTACAGATGGATATATTGGATTTTTCTGATCATTTTTCATATATAAATTATTCGATTTGGAGCTACGGTTGATTTTCTAGGATTTTTAGAAGTTTTGGTTATTTTCTGGAATTTCCTCTATAAGAACAATTCCAGTAACAGAATTAATGCGTCAGCACTGCATCAGGGTGACGTCAGAGGTCAACTGGGTCGGCCAGGTCAAACCTGACCTGTGGGACCCACGTGTTAGTGGTTAGTTAACTAACTAAACAGAGTTAGTTAGTGTTAACTAATCTAACACCTAAATAAACAGTGCCTGGCCCACACGTAAGTGAATGGACTAATTAATCTAAGTTAGTTACCACTAACCTAAACCTAATTAGAGATTAACAGGGCGGGCCCGCGCGTCAGTGAATCTGGGAGGTCAAACAAGGTCAACCCCAAGTCAGCGGGGTCAAACCCACCGGCGACTTGACGCCGGCGAGGCCAGCCGCGGCGGCGAGCCTCGGGTTTGCGTCTCCGGCGACCAAACGGCCGGCGGAGGGCATCTACATGACGCGGACGCACGTCCGCATCAAGTGGTGGTGGCGGTTGGTCCTGGGGTGGCCGGAGTTGACGGCGACGAGCATTTCCGCGGCGGCCGGAGTTCGGCTGGGTGCGGGGACGCGGCTGCAGCGCTCGAGAGAGCGAGTTGGGATGCGTGTTGGGTTCCTGGCGATGCGCTGAGCACGACTATGTGCTCGGTTGCAGCTCTAAGTGATAGTGGCCACGGCGGCGACATGGCCGGCGGAGCCGAGCTCTCGGGTTCGATGGGAACGGCGGCTAGAGAGGGAAATAGAGCACGGGGAGAACGGGGAAAAGGCGGCGGAGCTCACATGGATTCCAATGGAGGGATCAGCAGGCTCGGGGAGGCACCATGGACGACGGATGGGCGCCGGCGATCTCAGTTGCCCGAGGTAGAAGACGACCGTGGTGACGACGTTCGGGGCGTCCGGTGCCGCGTGGCTCGGCTGAGAGGACGAGGGCGACGAGGCGGAGCTCTTGAGCCAGTCAGGGAAGCGAGGGGGAGGCGGTGGCCGTGGTGGTGCATGTCGGCGGCGGCGAGCGCGTCCGGGTGGTGCGAGGGAGAGAGCCAGAGGAGGGGAGCAGGTCCAGCGAGAGAGGGGAGAGGTGCAGAGGGTCCGGGGGTGTCGTGGCGTACACAGCCGCGTCGGGGAAGCGGCGAGAAGCAGGAGGTGGCGCGGCGCGTGGCTTCGCGCGCCAGGCACGCGCCCGTCCTCCTGGCAAGGAGGAAGACGACAGGGGAGGGCCAGGCGGGCTGGGCTGCGCAGGTGGGCCAGCACAGAAGCTGGGCCGGTTGCTGGCGCCAGGTAAGTCCTTCTCTCCCTCTCTTCTAATTGTTTTTGTTTTTCTATTATTCTGTAACTTCAGGGCTTTATTAAAAATGTCAGGGCATTACCAAAAATCATGAAACTAATCATGACTACTGTTTGGAATACATCCAACAGTAAACATTTTAGTTTATGATTATTTGAGCATTTAAAATATCTAATAGCATTTAAATGCCCAAATACAAATACTATAAGATTTAATTCAGAGCCCAAATATGTCATGGAAAAATGTGCAACACCCCTGGTTATGTCTCCAGCATTTTCCAGAAATGATGAACATTTTTGAAAGCCATTTGGACTCATTGAAAATATTTTAGTTGAACCTAGTTGAATTCATTTGGTGCTAGGGTTTAGTCAATCCCCATTTCAAATTTCATGAAATTTAAACATGATGCATAGATGCAATGCCACTAGTTACAAGCAAACTCTAGGGCTGTGACTGCGGCACGCTGGCGCACTAAAAACTTTCGGTGCCTGGTGAAGCAAATGTCTAGTTCGGTGTGCAAAAGCGCTATTTTAGCGTTGTAAAAAAATTTAGGGCGTCGTGTCTGCACGGGTCTGTTGGAGATGCTCAAGTTATTTATTGTTTTTCTTGACTGGTGCTGGAGGCCCTGTTGGTATTGTTCTAAGACTGAAGTAAGGTTTCTTATTTTTATGGAACGAAACGGATCATGGTCAAAATTGCCTAGGTTACATTGAAGGCATTTTGCTGCTAAGAAGTGGATAGAAGGACTTGGGACTTGTTGGGAAACGTAGCATGCAATTTCAAAAAAATTCCTATGCTCACGCAAGATCTATCTAGGAGATGCATACCAACGAGAGGGGAGAGTGTGTCCACGTACCCTCGTAGACCGAAAGCGGAAGTGTTAACTTAATGGGGTTGATGTAGTCGAACGTCTTCTCGAATCAACCGATCAAGTACCGAACGTACAACACCTCTGAGTTCTGCAAACGTTCCATCAGCACGACGGCGTGATGACGGTGTTGGTGAAGTGATCTGCGCAGGGCTTCGCCTAAGCACTACGACAATATTACCGGAGGAGTAAACAGTGGAGGAGGGCACCGCACACTTTTAAACAATTGATGTACTTTGGGGTGCCCCCCTGCCCCCGTAAATAAAGGAGGAGGGGAGGAGGCTAGCCACAAGGGGTGCACCAAGGAGGGGGGAGTCCTACTAGGAGTCCACTCCTAGTAGGATTCGCCCCCCCCCCTCTCTTTTTCCTTCTTTCGGAGGGGGAAAAGGGTGTAGGGAGAGGGAAGAGGAGAAAGAAAGGGGGGCACGCCCCCTCCCCTAGTCCAATTCGGACTCCCCATGGGAGGGGGGCGTGGCCACCCCTCGTGGGCTGTCCCCCCTCTCTCCTATGGCCCATGTAGGCCCAACAATTCCACGGGGGTTCCGGTAACCTCCCGGTACTCCGAAAAATAACCGAACCTTTCCGAAACCATTCCGGTGTCCGAATATAACCTTCCAATATATCAATCTTTACCTCTCGACCATTTCGAGACTCCTCGTCATGTCCGTGATCTCATCCGGGACTCCGAACAACCTTCAGTCACCAAAACGCATAACTCATATAATACCTATCGTCATCGAACATTAAGCGTGCGGATCCTATGGGTTCAAGAACTATGTAGACATGATCGAGACACCTCTCTGGTCAATAACCAATAGCGGAACCTGGATGCTCATATTGGTTCCCACATATTCTACGAAGATCCTTACCGGTCGAACCGCAATGTCAACATAGTTATTCCCTTTGTCATCGGTATGTTACTTGCCCGAGATTCGATCGTCGGTATCTTCATACCTAGTTCAATCTCATTACCGGCAAGTCTCTTTACTCGTTCCGTAGTGTATCATCCCGCAACTAACTCATTAGACACATTGCTTGCAAGGCTTCATATGATGTGCATTACCGAGAGGGCCCAGAGATACTTCTCCGATACTCGGAGTGACAAATCCTAATCTCGATCTATGCCAACCCAACAAACACCTTCAGAGATACCTGTAGAGCATCTTTATAATCACACAGTTATGTTGTGACGTTTGATAGCACACAAGGCATTCCTTCGGTGTCCAGGAGTTGCATAATCTCAAAGTCGTAGGAATATATATTTGACACAAAGAAAGCAGTAGCAATAAACCTGTACGATCATTATGCTAAGCTAACGGATGAGTCTTGTCCATCACATCATTCCACTAATGATGTGATCCCGTTATCAAATGACAACTCATGTCCATGGCTAGGAAACTTAACCATCTTTCATCAACGAGCTAGTCTAGTAGAGGCATACTAGGGACACGTTGTTTTGTCTATGTATTCACACATGTATCAAGTTTCCGGTTAATACAATTCTAGCATGAATAATAAACATTTATCATGAATAAGGTAATCTAAAATAACAACTTTGTTATTGCCTCTAGCCTTCAGTCTCCCACTTGCACTAGAGTCAATAATCTAGATTACATTGTAATGAATCTAACACCCAGAGAGTCTTGGTGTTGGTCATGTTTTTCTTGTGGAAGAGGCTTAGTCAACGGGTGTGCAACATTCAGATCCGTATGTATTTTGCAAATCTCTATGTCTCCTTCCTTGACCAAATCTCGGATGGAGTTGAAGCGTCTCTTGATGTGTTTTGTCTTTTTGTGAAATCTGGATTCCTACGCCAAGGCAATTGCTCTAGTATTGTCGCAAAAGATTTTCATTGAACCCGATTGTCACGCCCAATATGCGACCCTATCCAAGAGGACTCGAAGGTCCCACCAAGGATAGACCCGCATATTGAAACGCTTTTGCAAGGTGGATATCATTACATCAACATTACATAATAGTGGGGATACATCCAATACATACAATGTCACATGAATACAAGAATACAACATACAAGAACAACATCCGACTACGGATGAATCATAAACAGAAACTCAAACAATATCCACCCTGCTAGCCCAGGCTGCCGACCTGGAACCTATCCCCTGATCGAAGAAGCAGAAGAAGAAACTCCAAAACAAGCAAACATCGCTCTCGCGTCAAGATCATCGCAAAACCTGTACCTGCAACTGTTGTTGTAGTAATCTGTGAGGCACGAGGACTCAACAATCCCATTACTAGGGTATCAAGACTAGTAAAGCTTAATGGGAAAGGAAGGGGTAAAGTGGTGAGGTTACAACAGCGACTAAGCAAATATGGTGGCTAACATATGCAAATGAGAGCGACAAGAAAAACAAAGGAACGGTCGTGAAGCTAGCAATGATCAAGAGGTGATCCTCAACTCCTACTTACGTCAAACATAACACAAAAACCGTGTTCACTTCCCGGACTCCACCGAGAAGAGACCATCACGGCTACACACGCGGTTGATGTGTCAAGTTATCTACAACCGTACATTAACAAATTCCCATCTGCCACATAACCGCGGGCACGGCTCTCGAAAGTTTATACCCTGCAGGGGTGTCCCAACTTAGCCCATGATAAGCTCTCGCGATCAACAAAGGATATTCCTTCTCCCAGGAAGACCTGATCAGTCTCGGAATCCCGGTTTACAAGACATTTCGACAATGGTAAAACAAGACCAGCAAAGCCGCCCGATGCGCCGACAATCCCGATAGGAGCTGCACATATCTCGTTCTCAGGGCAACACCGGATAAGTCAAGCTACGAGTAAAACCAGACGTCGAGTTTCCCCGAGGTGGCCCCGCAGGCTGCTTAGTTCGGACCAACACTTAGACAAGCACTGGCCCGAGGGGGCTATAATAAAGATGACCCTTGGGTTAATTACTCCCAAGGGAAAAGTAGGTGGTGGTGAGGCAAATGGTAAAACCAAGGCTGGGCCTTGCTGGAGGAGTTTTATTCAAAGCGAACTGTCAGGGGGGTCCCATAAATCACCCGACCGCGTAAGGAACGCAAAATCCAGGAACATAACGCCGGTATGACGGAAACTAGGGCAGCAAGAGTGGAACAAAACACCAGGCATAAGGCCAAGCCTTCCACCCTTTACCAAATATATAGATGCATTAATAATATAAGAGATATTGTGATATCCCAACATAATCCTATCCATCATGGAGAAATCTTCAACTTCACCTGCAACTAGCAACGCTATAAGAGGGCTGAGCGAAGTGGTAACATAGCCAAACAACGGTTTGCTAGGAAGGGTGTCAAAGGTTAGAGGTTCATGGCAATTTGGGAGGCTTGATGAGCAACAGATAGGTAACGCAGCATAGCGATAGAACGAAGAAACTTGCATAGCAATGATAGTAGTGAGATCCAGGGTAGCGGTCATCTTGCCTGAAATCCTGCTAGGAATAAGAACGAGTCCATGAAGAAGATGAAGCCACGAAGACGAACCAAGCGTAGACGAACGAATCCTCACGATCGCAATGAAACGGGAACTATCGAGAAGAAGCACACAACATGGTAAACACACCACACATGGACAAGGCATGATGCACAACAAGCATGATGCATGACAAAGCTACATGAAGCTACTCATGGCAAGAGATGATGCAAACAAGAACAACACATCAAGGCAAGTTTAAATGAGGCCGGGAACAACATATAACAATTCCGGTAAGTCCTCATATGCAAATTTCGAAATTGGTCCAGATATGAATAAACCTTATGTTCAAATTGTTAAACAGCAAGTTAAGATGCACCAAGATGACCTACACGAAATTCTAGTCAAGTTACATATAAAGTTTATTAGATTCGGAGCTACGGCCTAGAAGATATGAGCAAAACAAGATAAACATGGCATTGATGAAAAATGCATACAAACATCAAGCAAACACACCAAAACAAGGATGCAACATGATAATATGGAACTACATGCAAAAACAAGCAAGTTTCATATAGAGCACACTCAAAACGGAGCAACGGTTCAACACACACACACTATACAAGTCATAACAACAATCTGTCCAAAACAGCAACAAGGCATATTGCAAGCATCAAAACAATATGCTATAGCACCCCAACATAATAAAAAAATACATGGGCATGAAGTACTGGTAAATCATAACAAAACACGAACACTGAGATATCTCCAGAAAAGACTAGAACATGCTCAAAAGGACATGGGAAGATTGCAAATAATAACAGTTTCAGACTTTAGCAGAAATAACATCAGGTTGCAATGTTTAGAGTTATCACACAACATGTTACAGGAACTTATCATGGCAAACAAAGGCATGACATGAATCTACTAATTGCATAGATCAAATGTCTCTTACTGACCATGAGCCAAAAAGGATCAGAAAATATGATGGAACCCATGTAAACATGGCAAGTTATATGACAGATTCATACATGGCAGGAACAACAATAAGTAGGCATGTTGGTGAGCTTGCACCACTCACCACAGAGCAATACATGGCATTTAAAGGCAACCAACAGTAACAAGACATGTTTATGAAGCTAAGAATGGCAAGAACAAGTTCATAGGGTGCATGGATCACTAGAAAAGCACATGGCCAAAACTGAACTTAATGTTAACAGGCTGACAGCAACATCATTTAGCAACTTTGGAGCAAGATATGAACAATCTACAGCAAGCTATAAATGCAACCAGGGGCATGAATGGATAGAGCATAACCATATGTTCAAAACATACTTACTGAAGTATCTCAAAATAAGCATGGATCTCTCTGTAGCATCAAGTTTACATGGCATCACGAAATAACAGATTCAGCCTAGCAAAACAGCAACAACAAGTACCCCACTTAACAAGCTTGATGCACTCACTACACAAGTCACAAGAATACATGGATAGTACCCCTGGAAAGATGGCATAGCATAGATCAAAACACATGTATACATCAACCTCATAGGATGCACACATTAAACATGGCAAAAATGACAAATGAGTAAGTTATAACAGTTTCAGCAGATTAACATCAACATGCACTCTTCCAATAGCATTTAGGGCATCAAGATGGACTCAAATGAAAACTATGCAATGAAATGCAATGAATTACTCGTTGAGGTGCACAATTTGACATATTAGACGCACGAAACGGAGCTACGGATGCAGAGATACAGCATGATGAACATGGCATGAAAATTTCACATATTCGGAGACTAGCAAATTTCAGAGTGGGGAAAGTGAACCTTCGTGCACGGATCCAGATCGGGGCGTGGAGCTCGAGGATTGCCGGAGAACGTTCGCCGGAGCTGCGGGAGGAGGAGGAGGAGGAGGCCGGAGGGGTGCGGGGAAGGGCGCGGCCGGCGGCGCGCGGGGCCTGCGGGCTC
>NC_041389.1:175528380-175536069 GCF_002162155.2 Triticum dicoccoides | reverse complement strand
GCGGGGACGGACGGGCCAGGCGGCGCCGGATCTGGGCCCGCGCGGGGCCCGGATGGGCTCCGCAGGCCGGCGGCGCGGGGACAGCGGCGGAGGACACGTGGTACTGCGCGATTCGCGGAGGGGGCGGCGGCTGGACATGTCCGGGCGGCGGGTGGACATGTCCGTCGGCGGGAGGAGGAAGAAGGCTAGGGTTAGACCCAAAAATTCGGATGGGGAGGTGTATTTATAGGTAGAGGGAGCTAGGAGAGTCCAAATGAGGTGCGGTTTTCGGCCACGCGATCGTGATCGAACGACCGAGAGCATGGAAGAGACTTAGATAGGTTTTGGGCCACTTTGGAAGGGGTGTTGGGCTGCACACAAAACAGGGCTTTGCGGTTACCCGGTTAACCGTTGGAGTATCAAACGACCTCCAAATGGCACGAAACTTGACAGGCGGTCTACCGGTGCTATACCAAGGCCGCTTGGCAAACCTCGGGCCATTCCGAGAGAGTTTAACACCTACTCACAACAAGAGACAAAAGGGGGGACGCCGGAGGACATAGGAGTGCCGGATTGCAAAACGGACAACGGGGAAAATGCTCGGATGCATGAGATGAACGCGTATGCAAAAATGAAATGCTAATGATGACATGATATGAAATGCATATGATGACATGGCAAAGTGCAACACGCAAGCAAATGACATCGCAACGACGGTGAATAACTGGCAGACACCTGGCGCAACGAATCCGGGGCGTTACACCGATGCACTAGGTATTACACCTAGATTGGATATGAACTCCTTCATCCAGACTCCTTCATTTGCTGCTTCTGAGGCAGCTATGTACTTCGCTTCACATGTAGATCCCGCCACGACACTTTGCTTGGAACTGCACCAACTAACAGCTCCACCATTCAATAAAGGTACGTATCCGGATTGTGACTTAGAGTCATCCAGATCAGTGTCAAAGCTAGCGTCGACGTAACCATTTACGACAAGCTCTTTGTCACCTCCATAAATGAGAAACATATCCCTAGTCCTTTTCAGGTACTTCAGGATGTTCTTGACGGTTGTCCAGTGATACACTCCTCGATTACTTTGGTATCTCCCTGCTAAACTTATACCAAGGCACACATCAGGTCTGGTACACAGCATAGCATACATGATAGAACCTATGGCTGTGGCATAGGGAATGACTTCCATTTTCTCTCTATCTTCTATAGTGGTCGGGCATTGAGTCTGACTCAACTTTGCACCTTGTAACATAGGCAATAGCCCTTTCTTTGACTAATCCATTTTGAACTTCTTCAAAACTTTACCAAGGTATGTGCTTTGTGAAAGTCCTATCAACCGTCTTGATCTATCTCTCTAGATCTTCATGCCCAATATGTAAGTAGCTTCACCGAGGTCTTTCATTGAAAAACTCTAGTTCAAGTATCCTTTTATGCTTTTCAGAAATTCTACATCATTTCCAATCAACAATATGTCATCCACATATAATATTAGAAATGGTATAGATCTCCCACTCACTTTCTTGTAAATACAGGCTTCTCCAAAAGTATGTATAAAACCATATGCTTTGATCACCTCATCAAAGCGTATATTCCAACCGAGATGCTTGCACCAGTCCATAAATGGATCGCCGGAGCTTGCACACTTTGTTAGCACCTTTAGGATCGACAAAACCTTCTGGGTGCATTGTATACAACTCTTCTTTAAGAAATCCATTAAGGAATGCAGTCTTGACATCCATTTGCCAGATTTCATAATCATAAAATGCGGCATTTGCTAACATGATTTGGACAGACTTCAGCATCGCTTCGGGTGAGAACGTCCCATCATAGTCAACTCCTTGAACTTGTCAAAAACCCTTTGCAACAAGTCGAGCTTTATAGACGATAACATTATCATCAGCGTCAGTCTTCTTCTTGAAGATCCATTTATTCTCTATGGGTCGCCGATCAACGGGCAGATCCACCAACGTCCATGCTTTGATCTCATACATGGATCCTATCTCAGATTTCATGGCCGCAAGCTGTCGGATATCGTGTTCCGGCAAAAACCCTTAAGGTTTGAACACTGGAATGCGCACGAAGATCTTCTCCCTACCGAAACACGCCCTCAGCCTCGCCGCGATCCCTAAGCTAGATCGATGAACAACACAAGAGACACAAGGTTTATACTGGTTCGGGCCATCGTTGTGGTGTAATACCCTAATCCAGTGTGTGGTGCGGTGGATTGCCTCTTGGGCTGATGATGAACAGTACAGAGGAAGAACAGCCTCGCGAGGAGAGGTGTTATTGTGGTGGTGGTGTGCTTGAGGAGGAATCGGTCCGTCTCTGGATCAGATCAACTTAACTTTTCCATCTACTGTGGTGGCTAGCCCTATATATAGAGGCCCTGGTCCTCTTCCCAAATATTGAGCGGGAAGGGATCCAACAATGGCCATTTTGAAAGGGGAAAGCTAGTACAAGCTGTCCTGACTAAAGGTGGTCTTTGACTGCCAAAGGTGCTGGTGATGATGCCGTCCTGGGCTCCACGATGACCTCTGTCCTGCCGCTCTGCGGGTCTTGGTCTCGTTGCACCGATATGGAAACCTTTGCCTGATGCCTCGGTACTCTGCGCCTGTGTTTGCCCCCTTTGCAGCAAAGAGGAAACAAGGACACTTCGCGGGCTGGCGCCCGCCTGGCGCCTGCCTGGTCTTGATCGTCATGGCTTGCATCATGGGCACCTCGCGAGGTACCCCTGCCTTGATCTCTCCACCTCCTCGCGAGCCTGCCTGGCAAGGCCGCCCCGGAGGAGGCCTGGCGTCGTCTGCCCGTGAGGCTTGGCCCCTCGCGAGGGTCTTGAGCGTTGGTTGATGAAGACGGGCCGTACCGGGCCACTGGTTGAGCGACGCAGCAGGCCGCAGGCAGGCAAGTCTAGGGACCCCTGTTCCCAAAAGGCCAATAGTAGCCCCTAGGCCCAAGGCGTGCTCGGACTTGGCTTATTAGCGGCGAAGCCAAAGGGCAAGTGCGGAGCGCCGTGGGCCCCAACAGCCTGTGGCCGTGGTCGACGCGTGGCGACTTGATTGGACGTGGACGTCTCTGCTTCCCCATGCTACCTCTGCAACTGCCCGATTTGACGAGTCCCTACTGCATGCAAAAGAGTCATCATTACCTGTGATCATGGAGGTCGACGGTTGGCCTCCCTAGGACTATAAATACGGAGGGGCGAGAGCCCCCGTTGTCCATCTCTTCTTTCACCTTCTTCTTATTCTTCCTGGCTCCACCTCCATTCTTGAAGCCAATGGCACCGATCCACAGATTCTCGGCCGAAGAGAAGGGGAAGGCCCCCCAGGAGGGACCTAACCCGCTCCCACTGAAGAAACGGCCGGACCATGGCACCGTGGCGAGGTTGCTAGGCCGGAGATGACGAGGCCTTGGCGCGAGCGGCCACCTTCCGGGTTCCCGCTACCCCGGTACGCCCAGGCCAGGGGCCCTGGAGAAAGAGATGGCGAGCGACGCCGCCCACGCCACAGGCGAGGTCGACGGGCCGTGGCGACGCGCGCCATCGCTCCTAGAATCCAGGCCGTAGACTCCTCTCGCGAGCTCGTGCTGCACATTGTGATGCCTCCAGGCACCTGGATTCGCTTCCCTTCATTCTTCGCCTCTGAGATGGTGCCGAGGGGGCCTCTCGAGCTTTGGATGCAGCACGCCGACTGCGGTGCTCCAGCGACCGGAGCGGAGGTTGAAGTTGTCGCTCCGGGCAAGGTCTTCATGACCCGAGGCTGGGGCGAGGTCGCCAGGGTCAGCCGAACGGGGGGAGCCCTCGTAATTCATTTTGAATATGATGGCGCCTCCTTGTTTCTCTTCAAGGTCTTCGACGCTAAAGGCCGCCGCCTAGAGTGCTGCCCTAGAGGAGGCAGTCAGGACATCGACGTGGCAGGGGCTAGGCCTGCCGTTCACTTCCCCAACGGCTCCTACGGCAGCAGCAATGATGCTTGGGAGTCCAGCGACTCTCCCGAGCTCTTCGTGACTCCGGAGACGAGCGGCGACAGCTACGCGCGCCCGAGCTCGCGCAGCGCTCGGAGCAAGGTGGCAGCATCAGGCCGTTGCCGCGGCTGATCTGGATGGGGTTGGCGCCGGCCTCTCGTGGCCACTGTTGATGATGGCGTCGGCCATGGGGGCGCGGGTAGTTAGGGCTCCTTAGGATTCTTGTCTTTACTTCCCTGTGAGGAATCGGAAAGAGACACCCCATGGGGGCTTGTAAAGGGTCCGCGATGTATTTTGCTGATGTGATCCTTATTATGAAATTGTGAGAATGCTTGTCCTGTCCCGGCTTGGTTCCCCCTTTCTAACCTCGCGAGGGTTTAGCGCTCTACGCTGACAGGTCCCGGTCCCCAGGCAGGCTGCAGCCGTCGCTGGTATGCTAGGTCGCGATGCCGTCGTCAAGGCCAGGAGGTGAGCGGCCCGCGGTCCAGTAAGAGCCCTAGAGGCGCGATGCTCAGGAGGTCCCCTTTAGCGTGCAAGCAACCGCCAAAAGGCGAGAAAGGAAGGCAACGTTGCTGTCACAAAGCCGCATCAAGTGAAGATTCTGTGCTGCATCGATTAGCTATTTCAGGTATGAAACTTATCTTGGTGATATGGAGCCGTTCCTTCGCACTGCACCAGACTTGTGCATTGGTAGCTGGGATGTAGCTGGGTTAGACCCTCGCGAGCTTTCCCTTTCTTCCCCACACTCTCCTTCATGCTCTACGTCCTCAGGTCCCGGCTCTCGAGCGAGCTCAGTCGCCGCTGGTATGCCAGGTCACGATGCCATGGTCAAGGCCTAGGAGTGAGGGCTGGAGAGCCAGTATGAGCTCCTGAGTCATGATGCTCAGGAGCCCCCCTTTCAACGCGCAAGAGAATCGCGTGGGAGAGAGACAGAGAGCTCGTGGCGCCACCTGCTATAGACCTCAGACGGTTCCTATAAATCAACACAAGGAAAGCACGGGTTGCCATTGTGATTGCCGGACGGCCATTGGTTGCTCCTTGAGAGAGGTGATGGCACTGAGGGCCTGGTGAGGTGACGCTTGAGAGGCTACCGCGGACCAGAGCTCGACCACTCAGATTTGTCCACATTGCAGGGACAGACCCATGTGCAAGCGCCGTGCCAGTGTGAGCGGCTCCATTGGTAGGTGTCAATAGAGCAAGCGATAATCACAGGCAGGTTAAGCATGAAAGGCAAATCAGCTTAGATAAACACAAAATGGATACATGCCACTGGGTCAGGCCCGAGCGGCTTGGGGATGATGCAGCCCGAGGGGCGCCCCCAGCAAGGTAAACTGAAGAAATAAGCAAAAGGGATACATGTCGCAGGGACAGACCCATGCGGCCTGGGAATGATGAAGCCCTAAGGACGCTCCCAGCTGAAATGAACTCGGAAGATGTCACCTGATACCATTGCAGAGTGGGTGTTGGAGTAGCTTAAGATGCACAGTGAAGAGGCCGACCCTCACGAGCCACCGGAGCCCTGAGCCTTGGGAGGCTCTAGGGGTCCAGGCGGTTCCTCGAGGACCATCTCCATCTCCGCTCGGACCGCGTGGTGCCTGGCCTCTTGAGCCGCCAGAATGCTCCGCAGGTGGCGCTGGAAGGTGGCGGCCGTGTTCGGTAGGCCGAAAGGCATGCGAACATAGCTGTGCGGCGGACCCTCGCATCGTCCCACACGCGAAGGCGAGAGGCGCTCCTGAGATGCGGCTCGGTTGAGCCCTAGGACGTCGATGCAGATGCGCGGCCCACCATCCTCGCCTGGATGGGGGGCCACGCCAGGCAAGCGGCGGTCGTCGCGCATGGCTCTTGCTTCCTGAAGCTCTTGAGTAGTCTTGGTGATGAACTCCTGAACGCTGGGCTCTCCACGCACTGAAACCTCTTGAGGGAAATGTGCCATGAAGCACGCCTCCAAGTGGTGCCCGAGCGCCTCCCTCGTGATTTTGGCATAGTCTAAGGCACTCCAAAAGAGAGCCCCCGAGCCCTGCCCGAGGAGGGCGCCGAGCGCGCCTTCCTATGCGATGGAGGGAGGCGCCCCTTGTGCGGGCGCTGATCCTGACGCGGCACCTCCTGAAATGCCAACCTCCTTTGGCCTTGAGCTGAGCGGTGTTTTCTTCTTCTTGGGGACTACCTCGGGAGGATTCTCGTCCCTGCTGTCCGGGTCCTCGATTGAGGCAGCTTGGATGGCGCGCTCGAGGGAGCACACCGCATCTCTTTCTTCGCAGGGGACCGTGATGATTCCGCTACTTCCTGGCATCTTAAGGACATTATAGCCATTGTGTGTCACCGCCATGAACTTGGCCACGGCTGAATACCCGAGGATGGCATTGTACAGTAGGTGGATGTGGGTGACGTCGAACTCGATGAGCTCGGTGTGGTAGTTGTTGCACTGGCCGAAGGTGACAGGGAGGCGGACCTGCCCTATAGGAGTGGTGGAACCGTCAGTGACTCCTGAGAAAGGCTTGGTTGGCTGGAGCTAATCATATGGTACTTGAAGGTTGTCGAACATCTCGGCGGACACTACATTAAGCCCTGCGCTGCCATCAATGAGGGTCCTGGTGACTTGCACGTTGTTGATGACTGGGGAGAAATTCATCGGGAGGACGCCGGTGGTAACCGCACACTTGAGTTAATCTGCTGAGCTGAAGGTTATGGCGCACTTGGACCACCTGAGTGGGCGTGTGGCCTCGAGCCTTGGGAGGACTGCGTTCACCTCACGAGCACACTGCTTGAAGATGCGCTGAGAGGCTGGGTCCTGAGCTCTACCCAAGATGCAAGCGATAGCACGTGGCTCCTGGAAGCCCCCAGCCCCCTCGTCCTGGTGGTGGTCGTCATTCCTTCTTGGCGACGGCAGCAGAGGAGGAAGGCCTGCGTTGCCTTGCGGGCAATCCTCGCGAGGCTGATCCCTCCAAGCACCCTTGCGAGGCTGGTCCTGCCAGCGGTGCTCACGAGGTAGGTCACGCCTGTAACACCCCGGATGTAACTTTCCATATTTGTAACTCCAACTCTTGCCATTTTCGGCTATGTGCTATGGTATTCCCTCCGTGGCTGGGTTTTTTTTTCATTTTGCATTTTGTTCATGTCATGCATCTCATATCATGTCATCATGTGCATCTCATTCTCATACGTGTTCGTCTCATGCATCCGAGCATTTTCCCCGTTGTCCGTTTTGCAATCCGACACTCCCACATGCACCGGTGCACACCTCTTGTCTCTTTTCATGAGCAGGTGTTAAACATTCTCAGAGTGGACCGAGGCTTGCCAAGTGGCCTTGGTACACCACCGGTAGACCACCTGTCAAGTCTCGTGCCATTTGGAGGTCGTTTGATACTCCAATGGTTAACCGGGTAACCGCAAAGGCCTCTTTTGAGTTGCAGCCCAACACCCCTCCAAAGCAGCCCAATAACCCATCTAAGTCACTTCCATGCTCTCCGTCGTCGGATCACGATCGTGTGGGCGAAAACTACACCCCATTTGGAGTCTCCTAGCTCCCTCTACCTATAAATATGTGCACCCCTCCGAAATTTCCGGATCCCAAAACCCTAGCCCGCTCCCTCTCCGCCGCCGGACACGTCCGGGCGGAGTCGGACACGTCCGCCACCGCGCCCCAGCCACTCCGGACGTGCCACGTGGCGCGCCGCCGCCTCCCACCGCCGAAGCCCGCCAGGCCCGAGGCCGTCCCCCGCGGCCCGCACCGCGCCG
>NC_041389.1:175518564-175527980 GCF_002162155.2 Triticum dicoccoides | reverse complement strand
GCGGTCCTCGCCGCCGACCGCGCCCCCGGCCAGATCCGAGCGCCCCGGCCGGCCCCGACCCCATCTTCGACCTCCTCCCGCACCAACTCCGGCGAGCCGCCGCCGGCCCGCCTCGATCCACGCGAGCCCGATCCAGATCTGGAAAAACCTAGGTTGACCTCGTTTTTCCCCAAGTCAGCAGTATTGTTATGACATGTTCATCGCATCATAACTATGCATTCGTAGCTCCGTTTCACGTGCATGATATATCAAAGTGTTCATCAGGATGTGCTCCTCATTTCCTTCCATTGGGCCATGTTCATTTAAGGTCATCTCGATGCCCAAATCTCTGATGCAAGAGTGCTATATAATGTTAGTTCCTGATTCTTAACAGATTGTGGGTATTTGTCATTTTTGCTACATTTATTATGTGCATCTTATGGGCATGAGCTCTACATGTGTTTTGTACTATTCCATGCCATCTTCACAGAGGTGCTTGCCATGTATTTTTGTGAGTTATGTGGTGACTAGAACAAGCATGCAAACTAGGATTCATGATGTTGCTGATTTCAGTCCCTGTTCTGCTATTATTTTGATGCCATGTAAACTTGATACTACAGAGAGATCCATGCATATTTTGAGATTCTTCAGTAAGGATGTTTTGAACATATGTTTATGATCTATCCATCCATGCCCCTGTTTTCAATTATGGAGTAGTATAGCATGTCATTTTTTGCTCTACTTTTGCTATAAAATATTTCCTGGCAGATTGTTTACATGATATTCAATTTTGCCAAGGTTGTTGTAGTTGATCCTCGCATGCTATGATCTTGTTCTTGCCATGTTTAGTTTCATAAACATGTATTCTTGCTGGTGCTATGCTTATCTTGTCATGCAATGACTTGTGGTGAGTGAATCATGCTCTTAAAGATGCCTTCATAATGTTGTTAATGCCATGCTCTGTTTCCTGAATCTGTTAACGAAACTTGCTATGCTTACATGGGTGTAATCATATGTTATGATCCTTTTTGGCTCATGGTCAGTACAGGACTGTTGTTCTATGCATTTAGTAGTATCATGCCATGCCTTAAGTTTCTATTATATGTTCCTGTACCATGATGTTTGCTTGCTCTAAACATTGCTTCCTGATGTTGTTTCTGCCATGTCAGTGAAGTCTGTGTTGCTGTTATCTTTTGCACTTTTGCCATGCTTGTTTGAACCTGTTAGTATGTGAATTAGCCGTAGCTCAGTGTTCATCTTTTATCAAGCATCTCTTGTAAATCACTGCTATGTGCTTTGTTGATATGTTGGAGTGTTGTAGCATAGATTCTTGATGTATTCTATGTGGTATAATGTTGTTAATCGCAGAATTGCGTCATTCTTGTTTTGCTTGCCATTTGCAAACCGTGCATCCGATTCCGGTGATCTTTATATCGATTTCAACCGAAATCATCTCATCTTTCTAGTGGCATACTTGGTTTGCCAAGTTGATGCCTTGTTCATCATTTTCTTTCTGGAGCACGCATATGCATCGCATATCACATCTCGCATATCATGCCATGTATTGCATCATGTTGCTTGTGCATTGCACCATGATTTATTGTGGTTCCATTGCTTGTGTTCTTGCTTTGGGTAGAGCCGGGAGACGAGTACGTAAATGAGGAACCTGTTGAGTCCGCTAACGAGGATCAAGCTTTCGACAACTCTGAGAACCTTGCAGGCAAGATGACCATACCCTCGATATCACTTCTATCTTTGCTTTGCTAGTTGCTCGATCTATCGCTATGTTAGCTCTACCTACCACTTTTTTATCATGCCTCCCATATTGCCATGTCAAGCCTCTAACCATCCTTTCCTAGCAAACCGTTGTTTGGCTATGTCACCACTTTTGCTCAGCCCCTCTTATAGCGTTGCTAGTTGCAGGTGAAGATGAAGTTTGTTCCTTGTTGGAACATGGATATTTTGGGATATCACAATATCTCTTGTTTTAATTAATGCACCTATATACTTGGTAAAGGGTGGAAGGCTCGGCCTTATGCCTGGTGTTTTGTTCCACTCTTGCCGCCCTAGTTTCCGTCATACCGGTGTTATGTTCCTTGATTTTGCGTTCCTTACGCGGTTGGGTGATTTATGGGACCCCCTTGACAGTTCGCTTTGAATAAAACTCCTCAAGCAAGGCCTAACCTTGGTTTTACCATTTGCCACCTAAGCCTTTTTCCCTTGGGTTTTCGTGAGCCCGAGGGTCATCTTTTATTTAACCCCCCACCCCACCCCCGGTCCAGTGCTCCTTCGAGCGTTGGTCCAAACTGAGTAGACTGCGGGGCCACCTCGGGGAAACTTGAGGGTTGGTTTTACTTGTAGGATGTCTCATCCGGTGTGCCCTGAGAACGAGATATGTGCAGCTCCTATCGGGATTTGTCGGCACATCGGGCGGCTTTGCTGGTCTTGTTTTACCATTATCGAAATGTCTTGCAAACCGGGATTCCGAAACAGATCGGGTCTTCCCGGGAGAAGGTATATCCTTTGTTAACCGTGAGAGCTTGTGATGGGCTAAGTTGGGACACCCCTGCAGGGTGTTATCTTTTGAAAGACGTGCCCAAGGTTATGAGGCAGATGGGAATTTGTTAATGTCCGGTTGTAGAGAACTTGACACTTGACTTCATTAAAATGCATCAACCGCGTGTGTAGCCATGATGGTTTCTTCTCGGCGGAGTCCGGGAAGTGAACACTGTTTGGGTTATGTATGTACGTAAGTAGTTTCAGGATCACTTCTTGATCACTTCTAGCTTCTCGGCCGATGCGTTGCTTCTCTTCTCGCTCTCACTTGTGTATGTTAGCCACCATATATGCTTAGTGCTAGTTGCAGCTCCTCCATATTACCCCTTTCCTACCTACAAGCTTAAATAGTCTCGATCTCGCGGGTGTGAGATTGCTGAGTCCCCGTGGCTCACAGATTCTACCAAAACAGATGCAGGTGCTCAAGTGGTTGTTTGACGAGGACCTTGGTCGTTACTATCTTTCGTTTCCAGATGATCAGTAGTGGAGGCCAGTTGGGACGAACGGGGATCTAGCATTTGGGGTTGTCTTCTTTTCATTTGGATTTGACCGTAGTCGGTCTATGAGTGTATTTTGGATGATGTATGAACTTATTTATGTATTGTGTGAAGTGGCGATTGTAAGCCAACTCTCTTTATCCCATTCTTGTTCATTACATGGGATTGTGTGAAGATGACCCTTCTTGCGACAAAACCACCATGCGGTTATGCCTCTAAGTCATGCTTCGACATGTGGGAGATATAGGCGCATCGTGGGCGTGACAAGTTGGTATTTAGAGCCATCCCCAACTTAGGAGCCCCCTGCTTGATTGATTGCTGGCGTTGTTGAGTCTAGAACAAAAATATGTTTTGAGTCTTAGGATTATATATATTGGAGATAGGATTCTTTTTACTCCTCAGTCCCTTCGTCGCTCAGGTGAGGTCTCCTGACGTAGAAGTTTTGACTCTCCTCTCCTTAGATTTCACTAAAAAAATTTAGGATCACGCGGGTATCTTGGAATCGTTCCGATGGTTTTGTGGTGAGAACATTGTTCTTGGTGCCTCCTGACATTTAGGGGTTGTGGCAGTGTCCCGGGGAGTTGAGCTCCGAGGTGTTGTCATCACAATTTTATCGTTGCAGTTCTGGAATACCTGAGTTTTGCCGACATCGAAAATCTCTTTTATGCAGTTTTTGGTGAGATAACCTCGACGTCACCCAGTACTGGGGAGTTCGGGAGTATTGCCACAACTCGTATAACGGATGCTTTTTGAAGGTTGAGGTACACGATTTCCGAAGGTTTCTTGGTTATGGGTTGACAGATGGATACAACTGGATGTAGGGATTGTTAGTTTGGGTGAGATATATTGCTTCCCCTGTACCCCCAACACCTGATTGCATAACCAGAAAGTTTTGGGAGTTTATAGGTGGGATTCAAGTAGCTCTGGCATTTCTTCCCGCAGATATTTGGTTTGTGATTGGGTAATCCTTACCACTTATTTGTTCCATTCGTACCTTGCTTTTTATTTTCTTTCATCAATATCTTATCAAGTGGCTACTCACCTTAATGGACGTGATGTTTGCTTTCAAATTCATTCATTCATCCTTGTTCAAATGTTTATTGTGAATACTATATGTTGCAATTTCTATCCGTTGATTCAACTTGTCTATCTGTCTATCAAGATGCTAACGGATGTCACCCTCTTCAGGATAGCTCCGCCAACGCGTCAGAATCCGGAATGCAATGATGGGAGTCAAGCGAACCCTCCACCTCCACCTCCGCCTCCGGAGACATGGCAAGCTTTGATGGCAACCACAAACGCCAACGCTCAGTTGTTGATTTAGCTAATGCAAGAGCGCAACCAAGGCCAAGGCAACCAAGGGAATCAAGGTCAAGGGAAGTTCAACCATCAGCCTCAGTTTCCTACCCTCAACCAGTTTCTTGCAAATCAGCCGAAGTCTTTCAGCTACTGTCCTGAGGCCACAGACGTCGACGATTGGCTCGTGGATATCAACAAGCATTTTGAATGCAGCAATGTCAGGCCTGAGGACTACGTCAAGGTCGCTTCTTTTCAGCTCAAGGACCAAGCAGCTGATTGGTCAGCAATACAAGGATTCCAGAGGAGGTCGAGTGATTACTTGGACTGATTTCTGTCGGGACTTTAAAGCTCACCACATTCCTACCAGTGTTGTTGAGAGCAAGCGTGAGGAGTTCCGCAATCTCAAGCAAGGCAACATGTCAGTGTACGAATACAACAAGCAGTTCAAAAACTTGCTCGCTTCGCTAAACAAGACATTCCTGATGAAAAGAGTATGATCTATCAATTCAGAGGTGGCCTTAGAGAGGATCTGCAGTTAGCTCTTGTTCTTGTTGAGCCTACTCAGTTTGATCAATTCTACAATATGGCCCTCAAGCAAGAAGGTGTTCAGCTCAAGTGTGAGGCTTCTAAGAAGAGAATCAGGGATGCATTTCAGTCTTCTTCTTCCTCACAAGTGGCAGCTAAGCAGTAGAAGTTCTACCTTCCTCCTCCTCCGTTTCGTCAGCCTTACTAGCAGAAGAACTCAGGTGGTCGTGGATCTTCCCACCCACCCAACCCAGGCTATCAGAACAAGTCTAATTCTCAAGCTCCAAGGTCAAATGCTCCTTATCACCGTCCGCTGTTAGAGGTGACGTGCAACGAGTGCCAGCAGAAAGGTCACTACGCGAACAAGTGCTTCAACCAAAGGCGCCTTCCGCCTCCTCCTCCTATGAGATCTTCAAGCAATGCAGTGGTCAAGCATAATCCAAAGCATGCAAAGGTGAACATGATGAATGCAGCTCAGGCAGAGGACTCTTCAGATGTGATCATGGGTAACCTTCCAGTTAACTCTATTCCTGTAAAAGTCTTATTCGATACTGGTGCATCGCATTCTTTCATGTCATACCCATTTGCATCAGAGCACAATGTGGACACAGAGGTCTTGTCCAAAGTTATGCCAGTTGTTTCTCCAGGAAAACTTATGACTTCTAGTTTGGTTGCTCCTGATGTTTCCATTCAGTTGGGCAACTATAAATTTCTGGCTAAACCAATTGTCCTTGGTGACTCGGATATTGATCTAATTCTCGGGATGGACTGGCTTTCTCAGCACAAAGCTCAACTTGATTGTGTTGCGAGGGAAATTCAATTGACACACTCTTTTGAGCATGTTATCATCTATGCCGCTCGTGATGAAACCATTCGGTTGTTTTCTCTCAATGAGAAGGGCGAGTTGGATGCTATTTCTCAGATTCCAGTCATTTGTGAGTACCAAGATGTCTTTCCAGAAGAGCTTCCGGGTATGCCTCCTCACCGGCCAGTCGAATTTGTTATCAATCTTGAGCCCGGCACTGAACCCGTTTGCAAGCGTCCATACAAGCTTGGACCTGAAGAACTGAAGGAATTGAAGAAACAGCTCGATGAACAAGAGCGTCTGGGTTTGATCAGATTGAGTTCATCTCCATGGGGTTGTGGAGTTCTTTTTGTCCAGAAGAAGGATGGCACGGACCGACTTTGCATCAATTATCGTCCATTGAACAAGAAGACAATCAAGAACAAGTATCCACTTCCCAACATTAATGACCTTTTCGAGCAACTCAAAGGTGCTAAAGTTTTCTCCAAGCTTGACCTTCGTATGGGTTATCATCAGATTCGCATTCGTGAACAAGATATTCCCAAGACATCATTCAGAACAAGCTTTGGTTCTTGTGAATATACTGTCATGTCTTTCGGCCTTGCCAATGCTCCTCCAACATTCTCTCGAATGATGAACTTCATCATCAACCCCTACACCAATGAATTCGTTTTGGTGTATCTCAATGATATTTTGGTCTTCTCCAAGAATAAGAAGGATCATGCCAAACATTTGCGATTGGTGCTCGACAAGCTCAGAGAGTATCAATTCTATGCCAAGTTTTCCAAATGTGAGTTCTGGCTTGATGAAGTTCTTTATCTTTTCATATCATCTCCGCCAAGGGCATCGCTGTTAATCCCGAGAAGGTGTCTGCAGTTGTGAATTGGGAACCTCCTCAGAATGTCAAGCAGCTCCGCAGTTTTCTTGGTCTTGCAAGCTATTGCCGAAGATTCGTTGAGAATTTCTCTAAGATTGCAAAGCCTCTTTCCAACCTCCTCCATAAGCATGTCAAGTATGTCTGGACGCCTGAGTTCGACGTTGCTTTCAACACCCTCAAAGAGAAGCTAGTCACAGCTCCTGTCTTAACTCCTCCTGATGAATCCAAGCCATTCGAAGTCTTCTATGATGCTTCTCTTCAAGGTCTCGGTGCTGTGTTAATGCAAGAGAAGAAAGTTGTGGCCTATACCTCTCGTTAGTTGAAGCCCAACGAAAAGAACTACCCCACTCACGATCTCGAGTTGGCGGCAGTTGTCCATGCATTGATAACATGGAGACATCTCTTGTTGGGAAGGAAAGTGGAAATTTTCACCGATCACAAGAGCCTCAAGTATATCTTCACTCAACCCAACCTCAACCTTAGGCAAACTCGATGGGTCGAAATGATTCAAGAGTACAATCCAAGTATTGAATATACTTTTGGCAAGGCGAATGTGATTGCAGATGCTCTGAGCAGAAAGGCTTATTGCAACAGTTTAATTCTCAAGCCCTTCCAACCGGATCTTTGTGATGCTTTCCGCAAACTGAATCTTCAAGTTGTTCCTCAAGGCTTTCTTGCCAACCTCATAGTCTCTCCTACTTTGGAAGATCAAATTCGTGAGGCACAACTCCTGGATACCATGGTGAAAAAGGTGAAATGTGGTATCGACAAGGGCATTTCCAGGTACAAGTGCTTCCACATTGATGACAAAGATACTCTCTTCTTCGAGGACCGAATTGTGGTTCCTAAAGGCGATCTGAGAAAAGTCATTATGAACGAGGCACACAATTCCCTTCTATCCATTCATCCTGGAAGTACAAAGATGTACCATGACCTCAAGCAATCGTATTGGTGGACTCGAATGAAGCGAGAAATTGCTCAATTCGTGAATGAATGTGATGTCTGCAGAAGGGTGAAAGCAGAACACCAACGACCAGCTGGTCTCCTCCAACCTCTTGCTATTCCAGAATGGAAGTTTGATCATATGGAGATGGACTTCGTGACTGGATTTCCTAAGTCCAAGCGTGGGAATGATGTTATTTTCGTTGTCAGTGACAAGCTTACAAAAGTGGCTCATTTCCTTCCTATCAAAGAATCTATCACAGCAGCTCAGTTGGCAGAATTATACACCTCTAGAATTGTCTCCTTGCACGGCATTCCACAATTGATTTCTTCAGACCGTGGAAGCATTTTCACCTCTAAGTTCTGGGACTCCTTTCAGAAGGCCATGGGCACCAACATTCGTTTCAGCACAGCTTTCCATCCTCAAACAAGTGGCCAAGTCGAGCGAGTCAATCAAATCCTTGAAGACATGCTCAGGGCTTGTGTCATCTCTTTCGGTATGAAGTGGGAAGATTGTCTTCCATATGCCGAGATCTCCTACAACAACAGCTTCCAAGCGAGTTCGGGCAAGGCCCCATTCGAAATTCTCTATGACAGAAAGTGTCGTACTCCTCTCAATTGGTCCGAGACAGGTGAACGCCAAATTCTTGGCAACGACTTGATCACAGAAGCCGAAGAAATGTGCAAAGTCATTCGTGAGAATCTCAAGGCCGCACAATCGCGCCAGAAGAGCTATTATGATGACAAGCACCGTGATGTGGCTTTTGAAATCGGAGACCATGTCTACCTCCGCATCTCCCCAGCGAAAGGCACTCGTCGCTTCGGTATTAAAGGGAAGCTTGCCCCTAGATACGTCGGTCCTTTCAAGATCATTGGCAAAAGAGGCGATCTCGCCTATCAACTTGAGCTTCCGTCCAACTTCGCGAATGTGCACGATGTGTTTCATGTGTCACAGCTTCGCAGGTGCTTCAAGACTCCTGAGCGCACTATTAACTTCGAAGAAATTGACCTCGAAGAAGATCTCTCTTATCATGAGCACCCCGTTGCTATTCTTGAAGAAACCGAGCGCAAGACTCGCAACAAGTCAATCAAATTCCTGAAAGTGAAGTGGTCACACCATTCTGACCGAGAAGCCACCTAGGAGCGCGAGGATCACCTCTGTTCCGAATATCCGGAGTTTTTTCAGTCCTAGATCTCGGGACGAGATCCTCTTGTAGTGGTGGAGTGTTGTAACACCCCGGATGTAACTTTCCATATTTGTAACTCCAACTCTTGCCATTTTCGGCTATGTGCTATGGTATTCCCTCGTGGCTGGGTTATGTTTTTTCCTTTTGCATTTTGTTCATGTCATGCATCTCATATCATGTCATCATGTGCATCTCATTCGCATACGTGTTCGTCTCATGCATCCGAGCATTTTCCCTGTTGTCCATTTTGCAATCCGACACTCCCACATGCACCGGCGCACCCCTCTTGTCTCTTTTCGTGAGCGGGTGTTAAACGTTCTCGGAATGGACCGGGGCTTGCCAAGTGGCCTTGGTACACCACCGGTAGACCACCTGTCAACTTTCGTTCCATTTGGAGGTCGTTTGATACTCCAACAGTTAACCGGGTAACCGCAAAGGCCTCTTTTGGGTTGCAGCCCAAAACCCCTCCAAAGCAGCCCAATAACCCATCTAAGTCACTTCCATGCTCTCCGTCGTCGGATCACGATCGTGTGGGCGAAAACTGCACCTCATTTGGAGTCTCCTAGCTCCCTCTACGTATAAATATGTGCACCCCTCTGAAATTTCCGGATCCCAAAACCCTAGCCCGCTCCCTCTGCGCCGCCGGACACGTCCGGGTGGAGCCGGACACGTCCGCTGCCGCACCCCAGCCACTCCGGACGTGCCACATGGCGCGCCGCCGCCTTCCACCGCCGAAGCCCGCCGGGCCC
>NC_041389.1:175447575-175518154 GCF_002162155.2 Triticum dicoccoides | reverse complement strand
GCTCACCGCCGAAGCCGCGCCCCGCCGCCTCCCCGCCGCTGTCCTCGCCGCCTACCGCGCCCCCGGCCGGCCCCGACCCCGTCTCCGGCCTCCTCCCTCACCAACTCCGGCGAGCCGCCGCCGACCCGCCTCGATCCACGCGAGCCCGATCCAGATCTAGAAAAACCTAGGTTGACCTCGTTTTTCCCCAAGTCTGTAGTATTTTTATGACATGTTCATCGCATCATAACTCTGCATCCGTAGCTCCGTTTCATGTGCATGATATATCAAAATGTTCATCAGGACGTGCTCTTCAATTTGTTCCACTGGGCCATGTTCATTTGAGGACATCTCGATGCCCAAATCTCTGATGCAAGAGTCCTATGTAATGTTAGTTCTTGATTCTTAACAGATTGTGGGTATTTGTCATTTTTGCTACATTTATTGTGTGCATCTTATGGGCATGAGCTCTACATGTGTTTTGTAATATGCCATGCCATATTTACAGAGGTGCTTGCCATGTATTTTTGTGAGTTATGTGATGACTAGAACAATCATGCAAACTAGGCTTCGTGATGTTGCTGATTTCAGTCCCTGTTCTACTGTTATTTTGATGCCATGTAAACTTGATGCTATAGAGAGATCCATGAATATTTTGAGATACTTCAGTAAGGTTGTTTTGAACATATGGTTACGCTCTATCCATCCATGCCCCTTTTTGCAATTATGGAGTAGTCTAGAATGTCATTTTCTTGCTCTACTTTTGCTATAAAATGTTTCCTGGCAGATTGTTTACATGATATTCAATTTTGCCAAGGTTGTTGTAGTTGATCCTTGCATGCTATGATCTTGTTCTTGCCATGTTTAGTTTCACAAACATGTATTCTTGCTGGTGCTATGCTTATCTTGTCATGCAATGACTTGTGGTGAGTGAATCGAGCTCGCAAAGATGCCTTCATAATGCTGTTAATGCCATGCTCTGTTTCCTGAATCTGTTAACGAAACTTGCTATGTTTACATGGGTGTAATCATATCTTCTGATCCTTCTTGGCTCATGGTCAGTAAAGGACTTTTGTTCTAAGCATTTAGTAGTATCATGCCATGCCATAAGTTTCTATTATATGTTCCTTTAGCATGATTTTTGCTTGATCTAAACATTGCTTCCTGATGTTGTTTCTGCCATGTTAGTGAAGTCTGTGCTGCTGTTATCTTTTGCACTTTTGCCATGCTTGTTTGAACCTGTTAATGTGTGAATTAGCCGTAGCTCAGTGTTCATTTTTTGTCAAGAATTTCTTGCAGATCACTGCCATGTGCTTTGTTGATATGTTGGGGTGCTGTAGCATAGTTTCTTGATGTATTCTAAGTGGTATAATGTTGTTAATCGCAGAATTGTGTCATTCTTGTTTTGCTTGCCATTTGCAAACCGTGCATCCGATTCCGGTGATCTTTATATCAATTTCAACCGAAATCATCTCATCTTTCCAGTGACATACTTGGTTTGCCAAGTTGATGCCTTGGTCATCATTTTCCTTCCGGAGCACGCATATGCATCCCGTATAAAATCTCGCATATCATGCCATGTATTGCATCATGTTGCTTGTGCATTGCACCGTGATTTATTGTGGTTCCATTGCTTGTGTTCTTGCTTTGGGTAGAGCCGGGAGACGAGTACGTGAATGAGGAACCTGTGGAGTACGCTAACGAGGATCAAGCTTTCGACAACTCTGAGAACCTTGCGGGCAAGATGACCATACCCTCGATATCACTTCTATCATTGCTTTGCTAGTTGCTCGATCTATCGCTATTTAGCTCTACCTACCACTTGTTTATCATTCCTCCCATATTGCCATGTCAAGCCTCTAACCATCCTTTCCTAGCAAACCATTGTTTGGCTATGTCACCGGTTTTGCTCAGCCCCTCTTATAGCGTTGCTAGTTGCCGGTGAAGATGAAGTTTGTTCCTTGTTGGAACATGGATATTTTGGGATATCACAATATCTCTTGTTTTAATTAATGCACCTATATACTTGGTAAAGGGTGGAAGGCTCGGCTTTATGCCTGGTGTTTTGTTCCACTCTTGCCGCCCTAGTTTCCGTCATATCAGTGTTATGTTCCTTGATTTTGCGTTCCTTACGCGGTTGGGTGATTTATGGGACCCCCTTGACAGTTTGCTTTGAATAAAACTCCTCAAGCAAGGCCCAACCTTGGTTTTACCATTTGCCACCTAAGCCTTTTCCCTTGGGTTTTCGCGAGCCCGAGGGTCATCTTTTATTTAACCCCCCCCCCCCGGGCCAGTGCTCCTTCGAGCGTTGGTCCGAACTGAGTAGACTACGGGGCCACCTCGGGGAAACTTGAGGGTTGGTTTTACTTGTAGGGTGTCTCATCCGGTGTGCCCTGAGAACGAGATATGTGCAGCTCCTATTGGGATTTGTCGGCACATCGGGCGGCTTTGCTGGTCTTGTTTTACCATTGTCGAAATGTCTTGCAAACCGGGATTCTGAGACTGATCGGGTCTTCCCGGGAGAAGGTATATCCTTCGTTGACCGTGAGAGCTTGTGATGGGCTAAGTTGGGACACCCCTGCAGGGTGTTATCTTTTGAAAGACGTGCCCGAGGTTATGAGGCAGATGGGAATTTGTTAATGTCCGGTTGTAGAGAACTTGACACTTGACTTCATTAAAATGCATCAACCGCGTGTGTAGCCATGATGGTCTCTTCTCGGCGGAGTCCGGGAAGTGAACACTGTTTGGGTTATGTATGTACGTAAGTAGTTTCAGGATCACTTCTTGATCACTTCTAGCTTCTCGGCCGATGCGTTGCTTCTCTTCTCGCTCTCACTTGTGTATGTTAGCCACCATATATGCTTAGTGCTAGTTGCAGCTCCTCCATATTACCCCTTTCCTACCTACAAGCTTAAATAGTCTTGATCTCGCGGGTGTGAGATTGCTGAGTCCCCGTGGCTCACAGATTCTACCTAAACAGATGCAGGTGCCGAGGATACCAGCGCAAGTGGTGCAATCAATCTCAAGTGGGAGTTTGACGAGGACCTTGGTCGTTACTATGTTTCGTTTCCAGATGATCTGTAGTGGAGGCTAGTTGGGACGATTGGGGATCTAGCATTTGGGGTTGTCTTCTTTTCATTTGGATTTGACCGTAGTCGGTCTATGAGTGTATTTTGGATGATGTATGCACTTATTTATGTATTGTGTGAAGTGGCGATTGTAAGCCAACTCTCTTTATCCCATTCTTGTTCATTACATGGGATTGTGTGAAGATGACCCTTCTTGTGACAAAACCACCATGCGGTTATGCCTCTATGTCATGCTTCGACACGTGGGAGATATAGCCGCATCATGGGCGAGATAACGCCACTCCTGGCAAGGGCCACGGTCGTCCCATCGTCCTCCGCCACGTCCTCCTCCTCGGCCGTAGCCCCGGTCGTTGCTCTCAGGGCATCGACCGAAGCGTCCTTCTCGAACGGCCTTGAGCTCTTGGAATTCGTTGGTGTTGTGGGTGTGGCGGTTGTGGTAGGCGCAGAACGGTCGGCTGCCCTTGGACGACTCCGGCTAGCCCCTGCCGCGCTTCATGTCCGGCTCTGCCGCAAGCAAGACTGCTCCTTTGCGCTTCACGTCCTTGGCCTTGGCCTTCTTCTCTTCTGGGTCAGCAGGTGCAAGCTCGAGGAGGGAGAGGTGTCCCTCCTCAGCTCTTGTGCACTTGGTCACCAGGTTGAACAGCTCCAGGGATGTGCACAACTCCTCGTTGATAGCAAGCTCCTCCTTCATCTTCATGTCGCAGACGCCGTGAGAGAACGCTGAGATGATGGCCTCGTCCGTCACCTTGGGGATCTTGAGGCGGGCGTTGTTGAAGCGCTGGATGTATTTCTGCAGAGTCTCCCCAGGCTGTTGCTTGATACGGCGCAGGTCACCCGCGTCTGGAGGGCGATCGCGAGTGCCCTGGAAGTTGGCGATGAAATGGCTGTGCATCTTGTTCCAGGAAGAGATCGAGCCGGGAGGCAGGTTCAGGAGCTAGGTGCGGGCACCGTCCTTGAGCGACATGGGAAACCAGTTTGCCATGACCTTCTCGTCTTTGTTGGCCGCCTCGATGCCTAGCTCGCAAAGGTGCAAGAACTCCACGGGGTCGGCTGTGCCGTCGTAGCATGGAGGCAGGTCCGGCTTGAACTTGTCGGGCCAGGCGACGCTACACAGCTCGATGGTGAAGGCGCGGCAACCTGCCATGGCCATCGGAGCCCTTTGCTGATGCGGGGCCTGCTCCTGATGGTACCCGCGCACTGCCACCAGGGGTAGCACGGGATCTTGACACATTGGTGCAGGGATACGATCTTGTCGTGCTGGTGCAGGAAGCACGGGAGCAACTTCTTGAGGTCGAGGGATTTCTTAGCAGCTTCGTTCTTGTCTCGCAGGCGCTGGACGCGGTGGGTCACATCTGAGGGCCGCGCGCCTTGGAGCCAGAGCGCCGTCTTGGGGCGGAGGTGGCGGAGGCGCTCCCTGAGCCGCGTCGCCAACGCCTGACGGAGGGCGAGGCATGGAGAGGGACGGCACGGGAGAGCCCCCTGCGGCGCTGACGAGCTCGGTGATGCGAGCGAGCCATTGTTCATAGAGGTTGTTGACAGGGCGATAGTGCAAGAGCTCACGTGCCAGGAGCAATGCAACCTGCGCGTTCGTGGGGGCGCGACAAGCGTGAGACGATGAACCAGTTGGGGCCAGCGATGGGGCGGCGGTGCAGCCTTCCCGCCGCACAGAGGGATGCAGCGAAGATGCCTGCTGCTTGTTCCCCGCCGGGCAGGTGGCGGCGTTGGCGGAAGGCGACGGAGAACGATGAGGAGGCCCGCCGACGGGAGCCGTCTGGGCAACACGAGCGGCGAGAGCAGCCCGGCACTCGGCGCGGGCTCGACGAGCGTTAGCCATGGATGCGACGAAGCGATGGGACGCAGATCAGTGGAAAGAGGATTTCAGCGCCCCCTACCTGGCGCGCCAAAAGTCGGATATCGGGTTCCGGCAAAACCCTTAAGGTTCGAACACTGGGGTGCGCACGAAGCTCTTCTCCCTACCGAAACACACCCTTAGCCTCGCCGTGATCCCTAAGCTAGATTGATGAACAACACAAGAGACACAAGGTTTATACTGGTTCGGGCCACCGTTGTGTTGTAATACCCTAATCGAATGTGTGGTGCGGTGGATTGCCTCTTGGGCTGATGATGAACAGTATAGAGGAAGAACAGCCTCGCGAGGAGAGGTGTTCTTGTGGTAGTGGTGTGCTTGAGGAGGAATCAATCCGTCTCTGGATCAGATCAACTTAACTTGTCTATCTACTGTGGTGGCTAGCCCATATATAGAGGCCCTAGTCCTCTTCCCAAATATTGAGCAGGAAGGGATCCAACAACGACCATTTTGAAAGCGGACAACTAGTACAAGCTATCCTGACTAAAGGTGGTCTTCGACTGCCAAAGGTGTTGGTGATGACGCCGTCCTGGGATCCACGGTGACCTCCATCCTGCCGCTCTACGAGTCTTGGTCTCGTTGCACCGCTATGGAAACCTTTGACTGATGCCTCAGTACTCCGCGCCTGGGTTTGCCCCCTTTGCACCAAAGAGGAAACAAGGACACTGCGCCCGCCTGGCGCCCGCCTGGTCTTGATCGTCATGGCTTGTGTCATGGGCACCTCGCGAGGTACCCCCTGCCTTGATCTCTCCGCCTCCTCGTGAGCTTGCCTGGCGAGGCCGCCCCTGAGGAGGCCTTGCGTCGTCCGCCCCGCGAGGCTTGGCCCCTCGTGAGGGTCTTGAGCGTTGGTTGATGAAGACGGTCCGTACCGGGCCACTGGTAGAGCCACGCAGCAGGCCGTAGATAGGCAAGTCTTGGGACCCACGTTCCCAGAACACCGATACAAGTCATTTATCGGAATCTAGGCTCATCATAGGTTCTTCATAGTTCGTATGTTCGTCATGGTCAAGTAAAATGACCTCCAGAACAGGATTACCATACCACTCTGGTGTGGATCGTGCTCTGCCAGACCTACGAGGTTCTGTAGCAACTTGATCTGTAGTTTCATGATCTTTATCATTAGCTTCCTCTCTTGTTGGTGTAGGTATCACGGGAACAGATTTCTCGGATGAGCTACTTTCCAAATTGAGAGCAGGTACAATTACCTCATAAAGTTCTACTTTCCTCCCACTCACTTATGTCAGCGTTCTGGATACGGGGGTACCCAGACTTGCCTGCCTGCGGCCCACTGCATGGCTCCATCGACGGCCTGGTATGGCCCGGCTTCAGCATCAACCAACTCAGGACCCTTGCGAGGGGCCAAGCCTCGCGAGGCGGATTACGCCAAGACCTCCAAGGAGATCGGCCTCCTCAGGCTGGCCCTCGAGGGGTGGAGACTTCTATGCAAGGTGCACCTCATGAGGCTCAGCTGACATGAGCCATGACAACCAAGCACTACTAGGGAAAACCTTATACACAGAATCTTAGCAGCAACGCGGTTTAAAAACAAACGATACTACTAATTAGCAGTAGCAAGCTTGAGAAAGCTCGCTACTAATAACGCGGTAGCAGTAGCGCTCTAGGTGAAACAAGCGCTACTACTATAATTGCCACGATGTTGCCTCCAGGCTAGATATAGTAGTAGCGCCCTTCCCTGGACGCGCTACTACTGAAGTACTTAGTAGCAGCGTTTTTCTTCAAAACTCGCTGCTGCTAAAGTACTTAGTAGCAGAATTTTTTATGCGTGCTTAGACTTATCAGTAGCGTTTTTACGTAAAATGCACTATTGCTACGTTAGCTATAGCGCTTTTACTAAAGTGCGCTACTGCTAGTTCGACTTAACCACCCGCGGGCTCAAAATTTTGCTAAGTCCTCCATTCCCCCCGATATCCCCCTACTCCTCTGTCGCCGCCGCCCGAGCCTGCCCTCACCGCCGCTGCCCGAGGCCGCCCTCAACCTGACCGCCGCCGCCCGCCGCCACTCTCGACCTCACCGTCGCCGCCCTCGACCTCACCATCGCCGCCCTCGACCTCACCGCCGCCGTCCCAGCCCACCCAGCACCGCCGCCTCTGGATCCCGAGCCCGCCCTCGCCGCCCCTACCTCTCCATCGCCGAGCACCTTGCTACGTCTTGAGCTTGCGTTGGTTTTCCTCGAAGAGGAGAGGGTGATGCAGCAAGTGTAGCATAAGTATTTCCCTTAGTTTTGAGAACCAAGGTATCAATCCAGTAGGAGCCTCCTCAAAAGCCCATGCACCTACACAAACAAACTGAGAACTCGCAACCAACGCAATAAAGGGGTTGTCAATCCCTTCACGTCCACTTGCGAAAGTGAGATCTAATAAAGATAGTATGATAAGATAAATATATTTTTGGTATTTTATCATATAGATGCAAAAAGTAAATATGCAAATAAAAGTAGATTGAAAGCAAATATGATAAGAGATAGACCCGGGGGCCATAGGTTTCACTAGAGGCTTCTCTCAAGATAGCATAAGTATTAGGGTGGGTGAACAAATTACTGTCGAGCAATTGATAGAAAAGCGCATAGTTATGAGATTATCTAGGCATGATCATGTATATAGGCATCACGTCCATAACAAGTAGACCAACTCCTGCCTGCATCTACTACTATTACTCCACACATCGACCGACTCATGCCTGCATCTAGAGTATTAAGTTCATAAGAACAGAGTAACGCATTAAGCAAGATGACATGATGTAGAGGGATAAACTCAAGCAATATGATATAAACCCCATCTTGTTATCCTCGATGGCAACAATACAATACATGCCTTGCAACCCTTTCTGTCACTGGGTAAGGACACCGCAAGATTGAACCCAAAGCTAAGCACTTCTCCCATGGCAAGAAAAACCAATCTAGTAGGCCAAACCAAACTGATAATTCGAAGAGACTTGCAAAGATAATTCAATCATACATAAAAGAATTCAGAGAATATTCAAATATTATTCATGGATAAACTTGATCATAAACCCACAATTCATCGGATCTCGACAAACACACCGCAAAAAGAGTTTACATCAAATAGATCTCCACAAGAGAGGGGGAGAACATTGTATTGAGATCCAAAAAGAGAAAAGAAGCCATCTAGCTATGGACTCGTAGGTCAGTGGTAAACTACTCACAACTCATCGGAGGTGCAAGGGTGTTGATGTAGAGGCCCTCTGTGGTTGATTCCCCCTCCGGCAGAGTGCCGGCGAAGGCTCCAAGATGAGATCTCGCGGATACAGAAGGTTACGGCGGTGGAAATTGTGTTTCGTGGTGCCCCTGGATGTTTTCGGGGTACATAGGTATATATAGGAGGACACCCGAGGGGCCCACGAGACAGGGGGTGCACCCTATAGGGGGCGCGGCCTCCTATCTCGTGGCTTCCTCGGAAGCTTCTTGACTTGCACTCCAAGTCCTCTGGATCACGTTCATTCCAAAAATCATGCTCCCGTAGGTTTCATTCTGTTTGGACTCCGTTTGATTTTCCTTTTCTTCGAAATACTGAAATAGGCAAAAAAAACAACAATATGGGCTGGGCCTCCGGTTAGTAGGTTAGTCCCAAAAATGATATAAATGTGTAAACTAAAGCCCATAAACATCCAAAAGGGGTAATATAATAGCATGGAACAATCAAAAAATATAGATATGTTGGAGACGTATCAACCATCCCCAAGCTTAATTCCTGCTCGTCCTCGAGTAGGTAAATGATAAAAAGGGAATTTTTGATGTGGAATGCTACCTAGCATAATTCATAATGTAATTTTCTTTATTGTGGCATGAATGTTCAGATCCAAATGAATACAAAATAAAAGTTCATATTGATAAAAGAAATACTAACACTTCAAGCATACTAATCAAAGTAATTATGTCTTCTCAAAATAACATGGCAAAAGAAAGTTCATCCCTACAAAATCATATAGTTAGGCTATGCTTCATTTTCGTCACACAAAGATGTTCCCAACTTCTATACCCCCGATGACAAGCCAAGTAATTGTTTCATACTTAAATAATCTCAAACTTTTTCAACCTTCATGCAATACATGAGCGTGAGCCATGGATATAGCACTACGGGTGGAATAGAATATGATGATGGGGATTGTGTGGAGAAGAAAAAAAGGAGAAAGTCTCACATTGACAAGGATAATCAACGGGATATGGAGATGCCCATCAATTGATGTCATCATGAGGAGTAGGTATTGCCATGCAACTGATGCACTAGAGCTACAAATGAATGCTCAACAAAAGAAAACTAGTGGGTGTGCATCCAACTTGCTTGCTCACGAAGAACTAGGGCATTTGACGAAGCCCATCGTAGGAATATACAAGCCAAGTTCTATAATGAAAAATTCCCACTAGTATGAAAAAGACAACTTATGAGACTCATTATATGAAAAACATGGTGCTACTTTCAAGCACAATATATGAGACTCACCACATGAAGAACAAGGTGCTACTTTGAAGCACAAGTGTGGAAAAAGAGATAGTAACATTGCCCTTTTTATTTATTTTCTTTCTTCTTTTATTTCTTTTTTTGGGCAATGTTCTAATAATGATGATCATCACACTTCTATTGATTACAAGATAAGAACAAGATATGACTCTATATGAATGCCTCCGGCGGTGTACCGGGATGGTGCAATGAATCAAGAGTGACATGTATGAAAAATAATGCATGGTGGCTTTGCCACAAATACGATGCCAACTACATGATCATGCAATGGCAATATGACAAAAGTAAAGTATGTCATGATGATGATGAACGGAACGGTGGAAAGTTGCATGGCAATATATCTCGGAATGGCTATGGAAATGCCATAATAGGTAGGTATGGTGGCTATTTTGAGGAACATATAAGGAGGTTTATGTGTGATAGAGCGTATCATATCACGGGGTTTGGATGCACCGGTGAAGTTTGCACCAACTCTCAAGGTGAGAAAGGGCAATGCACGGTACCGAAGAGGCTAGCAAAGGTGGAAAGGTAAAAGTGTGTATAAACCATGGACTCAACATTAGTCAAAAGAACTCATATACTTATTGCAAAATTTTAGAAGTCATAAAAAATCAAGTACTACGCGCATGCTCCTAGGGGGATAGATTGGTAGGAAAAGACCATCGCTCGTCCCCGACCACCACTCATAAGGATGCACAAGCCAGGTTCACTTCATGTTTCAAATTTGTTACACAACTTTAACCATGCGTGCATGCTACGGGACTTGCTAACTTCAACACAAGCATTCTTTGAATTCATAATCACCCAACTAGCTGACTTTAATATAACCACCTCCATATCTCAAAACAATTATCAAGTATCAAATTGATCATAGCATCCAATTCACTTCGTATGATAGTTTTTATTATACCCAACTTGGATGCTCATCATTCTAGGACCATCTTTATGACCATAGCAAATACCATGCTGTTCTAAAACACTCTCAAAATAATATAAGTGAAGCATGAGAGACTAGAAGTTTCTTCAAAATTAAGACACCACCGTGCTCTAAAAGATATAAGTGAAGCACTAGAGCAAAAACTATCAAGCTCAAAAGATATAAGTGAAGAACATAGAGTACTCTAGCAAATTCTAATCAAATAGTCTTCTCCCAAAAGGTGTGTACAGCAAGGATGATTGTGGTAAACTAAAAAGCAAAGACTACTATAATACACGACGCTCCAAGCAAAACACATATCATGTGGCGAATAAAAATATAGCTCCAAGTAAAGTTACCAATGAACGAAGATGAAAGAGGGCATGCCTTCCTGGGGCATCCCAAAGCTTAGGCTTTTGGCTATTATTGAATATCTTGGGGTGCCTTGGGCATCCCCAAGCTTAGGCTCTTGCCACCCTTTATTCCATAGTCCATAAAAGCTTTACCCAAAACTTGAAAACTTCACAACACAAAACTCAACAGGAAATCTTATAAGCTCCGTTAGTGAAAGAAAACAAAACCACCACATAAGGTACTGCAATGAACTCATTCTTTATTTAATTTGCTGTTAAACCTACTGTATTCCAACTTCCTTATGGTTTATAAACTAATTTACTAGCCATAGATGCATTGAAATAAGCAAACAACACACGAAAAACAGAATCTGTCAAAAACAGAATAGTCTGTAGCAATCTGTAACTAACACAAACTTCTAGAACTCTAAACATCCTACCAAAATAGGAAGTCCTGGAAAATTTGTTTATTGAACAGCATAAAAAAGAATCAACGCAAACGCACGTTCCTGTGATTTAACAAAATTATATTCATGCGCGGAAAATTTCTGTTTTTCAGCAGAATCAAATCAACTATCATCGTAGGTTATCCTATAGGTTCTACTTGGCACAAACACTAATTAAAAGATAAATACACATCTAAACAGAAGGTAGATGCAAGATTTATTTAATAACTGCAAGGAAAAATATTGGGTTGTCTCCCAACAAGGGCTTTTCTTTAAAGCCTTTTAGCTAGGCATTGATAATTTTAATGATGCTCACATTAAAGACAAGAATTGAAGCACAAAGAGAGCATCATAAAACATGTGAAAAACACACTTAAGTCTAACATACTTCCTATGTATAGGCATCTTGTAAGCAAACAAATTATCAAGGCAAGCAAAAACTAGCATATGCAAGGAAGAACAAAGAGATGGTAGCAATCTCAACATGAAGAGAGGTAATTTAGTAACATGAAAATTTCTACAACCATATTTTCCTCTCTCATAATAATTACATGTAGGATCGTAAGCAAAATATTTTCAACACGATCCACATGCATGCGAAGTTGACACCCTTCCAAAATAGTGGGATTGACCTTAACTAAAGTCATGACCTCTCCAACCCCACTTTTATCAAAAATACCATAAGCTTGAACATTCTCCAAATATGTGGGATGTAAAGTTGACACTCTTCCAAACCCACTTTCAAACTTATTGCAAACACTATTATCAATCTCATATTCATCATGGGGCTTAAATAAATTTTCAAGATCATAAGAAGAATCACCCCAATCATGATCATGGCAGCAAGTAGTAGACATAGCAAAACTAGCATCCCCAAGCATAGGGTTTTGCATATTATTAGCAAAATTGACATCAAGAGAATTTATAGTAAAATCATTGCAATCATGCTTTTTATTCAAGGAGCCATCGTGAATCTCTTCATAAATTTCTTCATCACAATTTTCAGATTCAGAAATTTCAAGCAAAACTTCATAAAGATAATCTAGTGCACAAAACTCACTAGCAATGTGTTCATCATAATTGGATCTCTTAAAAATATTAGCAAGCGGATGAGGATCCATAGATCTTAGGTTCTCTGTTTAGAAATAAATAAGCATCTATTCCAACCAAGCGAGCAAACGAAAGGCAAGCGAAAAGAGAGGAGGAGATTGGGAAAGAGAGGTCAAATAAAACGGCAAGGGTGAAGTGGGGGAGAGAAAAACGAGAGGCAAATAGAAAATAATGTAAATGTGAGGGAGATGAGTTAGTGATGGGTACTTGGTATGTCTTGACTTGAGCGAAGACCTCCCCGGCAATGGCGCCAGAATCCTTCTTGCACTTCTTGAGCTTGCGTTGGTTTTCCTTGAAGAGGAGAGGGTGATGCAGGAAGTGTGGCGTAAGTATTTCCCTCAGTTTTGAGAACCAGGGTATCAATCCAGTAGGAGGCTCCTCAAAAGTCCCACGCACCTACACAAACAAACTGATTACTCGCAACCAACGCAATAAAGGGGTTGTCAATCCCTTCACGGCCACTTGCGAAAGTGAGATCTAATAAAGATAGTATGATAAGATAAATATATTTTTGGTATTTTACAATATAGATGCAAAAAGTAAAGATGCAAATAAAAGTAGATTGAAAGCAAATATGATAAGAGATAGACCCGGGTGCCATAGGTTTCACTAGAGGCTTCTCTCAAGATAGCATAAGTATTACGGTGGGTGAACAAATTACTGTCGAGCAACTGATAGAAAAGCGCATAGTTATGAGATTATCTAGGCATGATCATGTATATAGGCATCACGTCCATAACAAGTAGACCGACTCCTGCCTACATCTACTACTATTACTCCACACATCGACCGACTCCTGCCTGCATCTAGAGTATTAAGTTCATAAGAACAGAGTAACGCATTAAGCAAGATGACATGATGTAGAGGGATAAACTCAAGCAAGATGATATAAACCCCATCTTGTTATCCTCGATGGCAACAATACAATACGTGCCTTGCAACCTTTTCTGTCACTGGGTAAGGACACCGCAAGATTGAAGCCAAAGCTAGGCACTTCTCCCATGGAAAGAAAAACCAATCTAGTAGGCCAAACCAAACTGATAATTCGAAGAGACTTGCAAAGATAACTCAATGATACATAAAAGAATTCAGAGAAGATTCAAATATTATTCATAGATAAACTTGATCATAAACCCACAATTCATCGGATCTTGACAAACACACTACAAAAAGAGTTTACATCTAATAGATCTCCACAAGAGAGGGGGAGAACATTGTATTGAGATCCAGAAAGAGAGAAGAAGCCATCTAGCTAATAACTATGGACCCATAGGTCTGTGGTAAACTACTCACAACTCATCGGAGGGGCAAGGATGTTGATGTAGAGGCCCTCCGTGGTTGATTCCCCCTCCGGCAGAGTGCCGGCGAAGGCTCCAAGATGAGATCTCGCGGATACAGAAGGTTACGGCGGTGGAAATTGTGTTTCGTGGTGCCCCTGGATGTTTTCGGGGTACGTAGGTATATATAGGAGGAAGAAGTAGGTCGGTGGATGCTCGAGGGGCCCACGAGATAGGGGGCATGCCCTACAGGGGGGGTGGCCTCCTATCTCGTGGCTTCCTCGGAAGCTTCTTGACTTGCACTCCAAGTCCTCTGGATCACGTTCTTTCCAAAAATCACGCTCCCGAAGGTTTCATTCTGTTTGGACTCCGTTTGATATTGCTTTTCTTCGAAATACTGAAATAGGCAAAAAAAAATAGCAATATGGGCTGGGCCTCCGGTTAGTAGGTTAGTCCCAAAAATGATATAGATGTGTAAACTAAAGCCCATAAACATCCAAAAGGGGTAATATAATAGCATGGAACAATCAAAAATTATAGATACGTTGGAGACGTATCACACCTCCCCGCCACCGTCTCTCCCCTCTCTGTAACGCCCCCACCCCTCCCCCACCCCTTTCTCTATGCTTAGTTAGTACTAGATGTTTTTTAGTAGTAGTAGATGTTAATTTAGGGTTCATAGATAATGATTTTTAGTAGTAGTAGATGTTAATTAGTAGTAGTGATGGTACTAGTTAACTAGGCCAGTATGGTTAATAGTAGATGTTTTTTACTATTGTATAATGTAGTTTTTTTACTGTTTTCAGTAAGTGCTTAAAATAATTAGTAAGTAAATTAATAAAGTAGTTGAACTAGTTTTGTTTTAGTTGAACTAGTTGAGTAAGTAAATTAATAAACTAGCTGAACTAGTTGAATTAATAGAACTAATGTATTTTTAGTAAGATAATTAATATAACTAGTTGAACTACTTTATTTTTAGAAAGAAATAGTTTTTTTTCTATTTATAGTAAGTTTATATCGTGTGTTGCTCAAATAGGATATGTGGTTGCCCAAGTGGCCGGTCATGTTCAGGTTACACCTCCGAGTGGCCTATGTTTTGCCGGAGTGTTGATTAATTTCCGTTCTGGCAAATTTCAGGCGCTCGATATGTCCTTTTTTTAGCAAAGGTCATGCCGGATTTTTCCGTGAATTCTGGCATGACTTGTGCTAGAATATGTAGGAAATATCGAGTGGCCTAGATATTCTCAAAAAATAATGATCTAATTTAGGTTTTTTAGTACATATATTTAATTGTACAAGTTTAATCTTTGAATTATGAACATAGAAAATGTCGTACTTGGACGATGAAAGTCTCTGAGGGGAGTGCAACTGGTGCCACGACGATCGAGGTCTGTGCGACAGGTTCCTTCAGCTGGACGAAGATCGGCCTTTCAGCATTAATCTCGAGGAGACCTTCGATGTTGAAACGGTACGCAACGACAACAAGTGTATTTTTCATAATTAAGCATGACTTCAACTATTTCAACGTCTAATTTTCATCTTTTACAATTCGACTAGCTTATCCCATGCCATGCAAGATGCTATGTCTTGGAGAAGATGGGTTTTGAAGACCATGAAAATTTTGAAACAAAGAAAATACACCTAAGGACCCATCATGATATGGATTTTGAAGTAAATCTGTAAAATTCTTAGAGCGTAACCCATTTTGGTTGCCAAAATTGGGAAGCACTTTGCAAAATGTATGGTTTTTATGAGGGTATGATTGTCACCATGGATCTTGGTGATCCTGACATCGAGCAAGACAATATGGACATTTGGGTCCTTGTTGATACGCTTCCGATTCTACCACAATGTGAGTTTCTCAAACATAGTTATTAACTAATTTATATTATTTATTTCAAAATAGTTGACAGCTTATTTCCATTGATAGCTTATTTTCATTCTTCAAAGAATGTGCGGAAGATGGTAGACAAAACCCACTACACTGATGGCTCCGAATTAACTTATAAGGAGAAAAGTCATCTTATCGCATTTTGTACTTATCTTGAGAATTACAATACCTATTATCGAACTCCTCCAAATTATGGTGAATATGTGCCACTAGTGCACGTGTTGAACAACGGTAACTTCTATGGAGATACCTAGGCAAGAGTTTTTACTATTATGACATCCGTGCATCTTCTGCATACTTTTAAAACTAGTACATCATTGCTAACTATGAAGTTATTACTATGTTTTTCAACAAAAAATCCCGATGGATTGTGTGCCTCATCTGATGTATCAGAATGGTCGCCTTGCAGTTCTGAACATACAGCCAGGTCAACCTACGGATCTCACCTGTGCATATCGGATTGCTAAAACCGGTGAACACATGCTAATCAAAGAATGGAAAAAATGTTTGGACATTCGTAAGGAGGTTCTTGGAAGTAACATTAAGCGAAAGGCAAGAATTGGAGATAGGATAATCTCCATTCTCCATAATGGAGAGTCAGGGGCTATCTTGTTTTTTTGCTCTTTTACCTTAGAGAATATAGTAGGTCGTAAGAGAATGTTGTAGGTCCTATGAGGTACAATATGTTTATTATGTGGTACAATGTGTTAGAGTTGATGATGAGGAGTACTGGTGATTACGACTAGTGACCAATTTCCTATGTGATGTCTCATTGATGAAAACAATGATCTAAGGAGGTGTTATATGACAATGATGTATTATGATGATAAGTTGTTAATGATATGATGATGACGATGATATTTATTATATCATTGGGTGAAAGAACTGTGGATTAGTTTCAAGTGGATGTCCATCTAGTTGAAACTAGTCCATGGTTCTTTCACCCCGTGATGTAATAACTCATTATGATGTAAAAACACTCTCTAAATTCCTGTTGTATGAAAACTTGTGTAAAGGTGTATGAATACAACATGAAATAAAAAAAGAAATAAAATACGAAATAATAGTAGTAGCGCGGGCAGGGTGAAGCGCTACTACTAATTACTAGTAGCGCTTGTCGGTGTACTAGAGTAGGGGTACCCTAGTATCCCGAACTTGTGCACAGGCAGTCGCAGCACCCCGCGACAAGGCTTGCTGGGTGACCGCCAAGGTCCTCCGTGGTTCCTTTGGAGCCATTCAAGAACAAAGTATTCAAGCCAAGGAGACAAGGCCCCGGCAAGAGGAGCTTGCCGGGAAGGCCAACCAAGGCATCTCAGGGAACTTGCCGCGACGCGCCACGCGTCCCGGCAAGGCCCAGTAAGCGACAAGCTTCCGGACGCGACAAGACAACGACCGCGGCAAGGTGCTTGCAGCGGCAGGCTACCACTCTGTACCCGCGCTCCAGCACATCCACCAACGTGTCGCCCTGGGGCCTTTCCAGGCGCGCGTGGCAAGAGGCTGTGCAGCCAGTGGTGCGCGGTGGCAAGCGGCGCTGACAAGATTGCCATCGTGGCAAGCGGTGGCGTCCCTGACGGTCCCTTTTTGCACTATTTGGGCGACGCAGACGGGCATTTAATGCCTTTGTCCCCTGCCGTCAGGGTTAGGTATGATACACTGTACAGGTAGTTGTACCTACCGCAATTCCTTTTCCATTTTTACCCTTGTCTACGTTGCCACCTGTCGGTGACCCCTTTAGCATATAAAAGGAGGCCCATGCGCAATGTAGAGGGAGGTGGGAGGGCAGAAAAACACTCACGGTCGGTCTCGTTAGCAGCTAGTGTGTACTGTAGCACTCAGCGCTCCCGAGCAAGAACTCAATACACTCAGACATGCAGCAGTAGGAGTATTATCTCTCCGGAGAGCTCCGAAGCTGGGTAAACTGCTCATGTGCTTCGCCTCAATCCGCTCTTCGTGCGATCTCCGCCCCCTGCCGAACCGAAAGGGGCTCGGTCCGCCGGTCCCATAGGTGTTTGTGGATCAGCTTCCCCGACATCTTTGGCACGCCAGGTAGGGGGCGTCGAGATTGTGTGAACCTGATCCGGCGTTCACATGAGCTAGATCTTCATCTTCTTCATCGACATGCCACCGAAGAAGAAGGCTTCGGAGGCAGCTATTCCGTCCACGTCGATCCCACCACCACCAGAGCAAACGGGTGGTGGGGTAGACACCGGCGGAAGAACGGGCGTCGACGAGGGAGCTCATGGTGCTTCCAAGCCCAAGGACAAGGCTGCGCAGACCTCGGCGTCCGTACATGCACCGCGCCCATCTTAGGAGGCGCAGGACCGACATCGTCATGGTATTCGCAGTACCATGCGTTCGTTGGACCAAGATCAAGCTAGTGGATCTCGGGGTGCTCAAGACCAGCATGCACGCCAACATGCTGGCATGAGCGAGGCACGGTCGCTTGGACGGGATACTGCTCCTTCTAACATAGTTAGAAGTTCGAGCATATCCCACTCCTCGCACCGTTCGCCACTGCCGCCCACCACTCCAGCAGAAGCTTTGGCGCGAGCTCAACTGCTCCGGGATTACCCTCCAACGGCAGACAAGATCGACGAATGGAGGGCCACTTTTCAGAGTCTCATCGGCTTCGCCAATGGCGACACTCCGCGGCAGCCGAGTACATCGCTGCCGCGGCAGGACTGCCAAGCACGAGCCAATGGCGACAAAACCGGTGGGGGTGCAACCACCATGCACTCTCCACCCCGAAGGCCAAGATCACCGACTCGCCGGATCCACCTCGACAGCGACTCCACCGTATCGTCAGATCCACGAGCTCGTCGCGATCAGCGCCAAGTTCTTCACGAACGACAGCGCCAAGTCCAGCACGAAAAATTTCAAGCCAGACGTACCAGAGAAGTACGACGGCAAGTCGCATCCTTCGGAGTTCCTCAGCATCTACACCATCACGGTGCAAGCTGCCAGGGGACGGGACGACAAGATCCTTGCCAACTACTTCCCGCTTGTGCTCAAGCCCAATGTCAGATCCTGGCTCATGCACTTGCCGGACAACTCCATATCCACCTGGGCAGATGTCAGGACCCCGACTCAATGCCACATCGATCTAGCATGTAACACCTCATATCACTTTGCGGCCTCACGCACGGTATTCCCACGGGTGTCGCCTTACCTTAGCCCGGGACCGTTTGCGCCTTTTGGTACACGTATATGACAGTGTCGCTAGCATCCATATGATAAGGAGCCCGGGCTGACATGGCTAGTCGTAAACCCAAAGTGGCACAGACTTACAGGGACAGGCATCCATGACCCAGCATCGAACGTGTCGGTCATCAGCGAGTGAATCCAGGCTGTAGCACTGGGCTAGCAGGACTCCGGTGAACTGGGCTGTAGCGGCTAACAGGACTCCGGTATTCATCGCGTGACATTTCCCCGAAGGGACAGACACAGGAATGAAGAAGGACACATGCCGGCCAGCCTAAGTGTTCCGGAGCAGTAGCAAGCTACGATGGCTCAGTGAAACACTAGGAGACATTTCCCGGTAAGAGAGGCTACTAAGGATAAACAACTAGATAGTCAGATCCCACACATACCAAGCATTTTAATAACATACACACAATATGCTCGATATGTGCAAACACAACATGGCATCACAACATGACTCTATGACTCAAGTATTTATTCATTAGGCTCCGAGGAGCGAGATATTACAAACATAGGTCTCATGACCCAACATTCAGAGTATACAAGTCAAAGCACAAGCGGAAGCTATCATGTCTGAGTACAGACAACTATAATTGAAAAAGGCTGAGAAGCCTGACTATCTACTAGATACTGCCGAGGGCACAAGATCGTAGCTGAGGTAACAAGCTAAACGTCGAAGACCACGCCGAATTACTAGTGAGACTGAAGTCTCTCTGCAAAAACATAAAATAGGCAAACGTGAGTACAAATGTACCTAGCAAGACTTACATCAGAACTATCTACATATGCATCATTGTCAACAAAGGGGTGGTGGGGTTTAACTGCAGCAAGCCAACTTTGACTCGGTGGCTATCCTAAACTACGACTGCGAGTAACTCTTTTGAGGTGGCGCACACGAGTCCACATATTCACCATATCAATACACCACTATGGATCCGCTCCCGTCTCCCTACGAGAACGCCATCCATAGCACTCACGCTTATCTTGCGTATTTTAGAGTATCCACTTTCACTTGTCTATGAACTGATATAAGCAACCCAGAAGTCCTTTTCCACGGACACGGCTATTCGAATAGATCATATTAACCCTACAGGGGTGTACTTCTTCACACACGCTCTCACCACTTACCGCCGTTTACACGACATGTACTCGGCAACCTTCAAGCGGAAGCCCAACGTGGGTGTCGGCCACGGCCTGCCTAAACACTCGAGTCTCTAGTCCAGGTTTATCGCCTATTCGGGTTCCATCCATGAGGAGATCCGGCCGGAGTTTCGCTCACAGCCCCAAACGATGTGAACAGGGTTCCCGAGACACCAAACGGGCGCCCAGTACACCGTGCCACGTGCCTACCGCATCACAGCCCACCCCTACGGTCAGCGCTGCGCACGGCCTCCAGCATACTACAAACACCAGAAACTACTTGCAACTCCTGGACAGAGGACAAGGGTGATCAAGAAGCCGAGAGGGTCCATTGGTTTCGGGCCCAATGCGTGGTAGTAGCTGAATCATGGATCACAAACACAGAACTCAGTTCCTGAGGACGGCTGCAATGAGACAACCCACCATGTACTCCTACATGGCCTCTCACCGCTACCTTTACCAAATCGTATTCACACACTTAGCTCACACACCGTAGGACATGTTCACACACCTCTGATTCATCCCCGATGAATCAGACCTGACTCAACTCTAAGCAGTAGCAGGCATGACAAACAAGCATGAATGAGTAGGCACAACAGGGCTCAAACAACTCCTACTCATGCTAGTGGGTTTCATCTATTTACTGTGGCAATGACAGGTCATGCAGAGGATAAAGGGGTTCAGCTACCGCAACAAGTAACAGAAGAATCGGTGTTGCCCTAATGCATTAAAAGAGAGCAGGAGCGAGAGAGTAGGATTGTATCGGAATGAACAAGGGGGTTTTGCTTGCCTGGCACTTCTGAAGATAACATTGAGTCTTCATCAGTGTCAACGATCACATCATCGGTATCACGTCTATCGAGAGGGGACAAATACCGGCAACACAGAAGGAAACACAATCAATGCAATGCACAATACGATGCATGATCATGACATGGCAAAATGAATGTGTTTTGGGCTAATGCAACTAGCAACAGATTAAATGAAGTTGGTTTGAATACAAGATTCAAATTCAAACTCCATATGTGATTATTCAAATGCCATTTAATTGATTTGTGCTAAACAGCAGCTATAAGTTGTTCTGACATGCATGAAAAAGGTACAGATGGATTCCTTGAATTTTTTTGATAATTTTTCATATATAAATTATTTAATTTGGAGTTACGGTTGAATTTCTATGATTTTTAGAAGTTTATACAATTTTCTGGAATTTCGTGAATTAACTTAAATCCAGAAATTAGTTATTGCGTCAGCATGACGTATTGGTGACGTCAGCAGGTCAACGTGCGGCCCAGGTCAAATCTGACCTGTGGGGGCCACAGGTCAGTGACTCAGTTGGTTAACCGGGGGTTATTTGCTTAATTAAAGGATTAGGGGGGTCGGGGCCCACTGGTCAGTGTTAGTGGCTAATTAGGTTTAGTTAATATTGAACTAAAATTAGCAGGGCCTGGCCCCACTAGTCAGCGACCCTGGGGGGGGTCAAACCCCAGGTCAAACAAGTCAAACCCGCCGGCGACATGACGCCGGCGAGGCCCGAGACGGCGGCGGCTGTCGGAAACAATCTACAGGGCACGGGCGAGGCCGTGCTTGGGCTCGTTGGAGAGCCCTTGATCCCGCGCGTCGAACGGTGCGGTTGCTGGGTCGTGGGGAGGCCGGAGCTGACGACGGCGAGCTCCAAGGCGGCGGCCGGAGTTCGGGTGAGCTCGGAGTCGGCGTTAGGAAGCACAACAGAGGGTGCGGATGGGTGCTATGGCCTCCTGGGGGTGCACTGAGCACGGCTGCGTGCTCGGTTGCAGCTCTAGGCAACCGTGGCTACGGCGGCGACATGGCCGGCGGTGGAGAGCTCTCGGCTCCGACGGTTGTCGGTGTTAGAGGAAGAAAACGAGTCAGGGGAGAGGGGGAAATGACGGAGGAGCTCACGTGGATCCCGTAGAGGTGGACGGCGGGCTCGGGGAAGGCCGAACGGCGACGAATTTGACGACGGTGATCCTCGGTGGCCGAGGAGGGGAACGGCGAGGCTAGCGGCATCCAGGGGCTCTTCTGGTCGCGTGAGACGACGAGGAGGACGAGGTAGGACCGGCGGAGCTCGAGGGCATGTCGGAGAGGCTTCGGGACGGCTGCGGCCGTGCGAGCGCTGGTCGGCGGCGACGGGCTTCGTTCAGTCGCGGGAGGGAGAGGGAGCAGAGGGGGATAGGGACGGAGGGAAGGAGCGAGGAGAGTGAGAGAGGGAGCCAGGGGCTGCGTGGCGTCGCGGGAGGCGACCAGGGGAGGAGGAGACAGCCAGGCAGGGAGGAGGTGGCCCGGGCGCGTGGCCGCGCGCGCTGGGCGCGTGCCCATCCTCCTGGCAGGGAGGAAGACGACAGGGGGGTAGCGGTGGCGGGCTGGGCCGGCCAGCTGCAGTGATGGGCCGGTTTGGCTACCAGGTGAGCGCCAGGTAGGCTTCTGCTCCCTTTTTTAATTTTCTGTTCTGTTTTATTTTCATTTAATTCTTTTGCCACTGTTTTGAATTTAAAATAATTCAAACAATGCCAAAAACTCCTCTGAATATTTTTATTTTGCTAGATGGACTTTTCCAAAAGCTCATAAAATATTTTAGAGTTATTTGAAAATATATCCCATATATTATGAATATAATTCCAAATTCAAATACAATAATGATTTAAATTCAGTGCTCAAAATATTCCTCAAAATGTTCATTGTTTTTGGTTTGGTGCAAAACCCTTGCCAAAATATAACCAACATTATTTAAGGCCATTTTGGAAACATTGAATGCATTTTCCAGGGTTCTTTGCCCCTCTTTTATTTATGTTTTTGAGGCTTCCAAAATTCCTCAGTTCCAGTTTCAAAAATTTAAACATGATGCACACATGGAAGCAAACATAGGTCAGGCCAGGACTAGGGATGTGACAACTCACCCCCACTAAACAAAAATCTCGTCCCGAGATTTAAGCGTAGGGTAAGGTGAAGGGGGAACGCAACTAGCACAATCTTCACGATCCAGGTTGCACTTCAAATGAACGTTGATTCAAACACCATCTTTGTCTCGAAGTCTTCCTCTGAGAAGTCCAACTATCATGTCAGCGAGAGGAAAGGGAAGACCCTAAAAGAATTGTTCTTCTCGAAGGTCGAACAACTCAGGATTAACCCACGGATTGAGACATAGCAACATCTCTCGAGCTGAGAGACGAAGCACACATCCATAGGAATGGAGTGAAGCAGATGACAAAGGTTCACTAGGTAGACAACAATTTCACGCTTAAGAAGGTGGTAAATGATTGTCAACGTAGCGAGGAGTTTGAGTTGCCATGATACCATAACGATGCACCTTAGGGAAGGTGACTCGTAGAAATATCCCCTTAAGTGGCAAAAAGAATTACCTTTGATTCAAAGATCCTTGAAACTCTTTAAACCAGCTTAAGGAAAATCATAATCGATCATTTAGAGGGGTTCGGTAGAATGGCATACCCTAACTTGGATGATGTGGATTACCTTGTTGAAGACAACGTAATGGATGAATTTGCTTATCACCGGAAATGGAAGGGACCCATGGTAGAATGGCACATTGGTGGTGCAAGCTGGGAACAAAATGCAAATGATGGGAATGACTCTAGTAACTGGGGAGAGGCTCAACAATAGAGAGTTATTCCACTATTGGAATGGTTATAGCATTGCCGAGGTAACTGAGAGCACTCCAGTTAGTGTCGATGATAACACCTAGCGCTTGTGCGTGCTCTCAAGAACTTGAGCATTTCCATATTCATCAGGGTTTTACCAATATCCGTGTCAAGGATCCTGGCAACACAACTTGCTACCACGATGAATGATGATGGATGATGCAGATGCAAAGGAAGATAACACTTCTCAGATTTCATCTTAGCGAGGCCAAGGAAATAAAATCTGGATGATCGACCGAGAGACATTTAGCACTCCGCTTCTAATGTTCTCCTTGATGTGCTAGTGTAACCCATTCATAGATATGGTTTGATATCTAGAACATCAAGTAAAGGTCGGACTTCGGGAGCACAAGAATCCATAAGGAACAACTAGGGAGGTAGATCCTACGAAATCCTTATGGGGAGGTGGCCAACTTCCTCAATCAAGATATTATAATAACAGGTCTTCCGGCTGGGTGTGTTGGCCACGGCATCCACTTTACCGGTTTCCGAGGGACCGATATTATAGTTCTTGGGAAATGTTCCAAACCATCATATCTGCCTGAGATTCAGATCTGGTTGGTGTCAGGATATCCCAGACTCATCATGTCACATCCCTAGTTCTGACAATGCCTAGTGCATGCATTAGAGTGTTACATCATGTTTAAATTTTATTTAAACCTGAAATGGGGATTGACTAAGCCCTAGCACCAAATGAATTCAACTAGGGTCAAAATAAAACCTTTTTCATTGAACTCAAAATGTCCTCTAAAAATGTTCAACATTTCTGGTTTGAGGTGGAAGCATCTACCAAAAATGGTTTATATTTTTGCAGGACATATTTGGTCACTGAATTAAATCATATAGTATTTTCATTTGGGCATTTAAATGCTATTAAATATTTCAAATGCTCAAATAATCATAAACTAAGATGTTTACTGTTGGATATATTCTAAACAGCAGCCATGATTAGTTTCATGATTTTTGAAAGTGTCTGAGTATTTTTAATAAAGCCCTAAATTTACAGAATAATAGAAAACTGAGATAATTAGAAAAAGAGAGAGAGAGAAAGACCCGTACCTGGGCCACTTACCTGTAGCCGGCCCAGCTTCTGCGCGGCCCGTTACTGTGCAGCCCAGCTGCCAGTCATCTTCCTCCCCCTCGCCCTGAAGCAGCTGCGTGCTGGACGCACGCGCGCCGACGCCGGCCACCTCCTGCTTCGCCGTGGCAGCCTCCCCGACTTCCTCGCGACGCCACGGAGACGTCCCCGACCCCCTCTCACTTCTCCCTCGCTCTCTGGACCTCCCTCCCCCTCGCTCCTCTGTTTCCCCTCCCGCGACCGAGCGGAGCTCGCCGTCATCGTCGCCGTACCCATGGCCAACGGCCACCCTTAGCCTCGCCGATGCACCCAGGAGCTCCGCCTCGACCCCCTCTTCCTCCCCACCGATCCACAGCCCTCCGGAAGCCCTGCATCGCCGCCATCGCCGTCGTCTTCTACCTCGGACCCGCCGGCCATCTTCGTCAAATTCGCCGGCTCCGGACCGTCCCCGACCTCGTCGAGCGTCCCCTCGTCATCGTCGTGAGTCACTGACCCTCTCCCCTAACTCAGCATGCTCCCCTCCGTGCCATAGCGCCGTTCCCCACGAGCACCGAAGCCACCGTCCGCCATTGCTGCTGCACGCATAGCCTCCGTGCTCCCCTGGCCTCACTGAGCTGCTCTTAGTGCTCCCCATGTCTAGCAGGTGCTGCCCAGCCTCTCCATTTGCTCACTGATGCACCATAGCGACGCGCCCGAGCACCACCGAACACCATCGCCGCCAAAGCTCGTCGCCGGCATGAGTTCCGGCGACCCCACGACCTCCAACTTGGTCCTCTAGATGCGCGAGAGCAAGGGCCATCCCCTGGTGCCCTCAGCGCGCCAAGCTGACGCCTCTAGCGCAAGTCCGGCGTGCCCCCGCCGTGTCCTGTGGTCGCCGCCGGCTGGTCTCCGGTGACGCCGACGTGGCGCACTTACTTAGTCGCTAATGACCCTGCTAACAGCCCTATCTCTCACTGACATATGGGCCCCACGCCCTTAACTAACCACGGTTAACCCCTGTTTAGTTTAAGTTAACCACAGTGGCCCCACGCGTCGGAGTTGACCTAGCTGATGTGGCCGTTGACCGGTCCCACCTGTCAGTGAGCTAAGCAGCCCTGTGACACTGACGTGTGGACCCCACACGTCAGGTTTGACCCCGACCGACCCCTGTTGACTTGCTGACGTCATGCCAACGTCATGCTGACGCAGTAATGTTTTCTGGATTTAATTTTAATTCTGAAATTCCAGAAAATGCCTAAAACTTCAATAAATCATAGAAAATTAACCGTAACTCCAAATTAAATAAATTATATATGAAAAATTATCAGAAAAATTCAAGGAATCCATCTGTACCATTTTCATGCATGTTAGAACAACTTATAGCTGCTGTTTAGCACAAATCAATTAAATGGCATTTGAATAATCACATGTGGAGTTTGAATTTGAATCTTGTATTCAAACCAACTTCATTTAATCTGTTGCTAGTTGCATTAGCCCAAAACACATTCATTTTGCCATGTCATGATCATGCATCATATTGTGCACTGCATTGATTGTGTTCCCTTCTATGTTGCCGGTATTTGTCCCCTCTCGATAGACGTGATACCGATGATGTGATCGTTGACACTGATGAAGACTCAATGTTATCTTCAGAAGTGCCAGGCAAGCAAAACCCCCTTGTTCATTCCGATACAATCCCACTCTCTCGCTCCTGCTCTCTTTTACTGCATTAGGACAACAACGATTCAACTGTTACTTGCTGCGGTAGCTGAACCCCTTTATCCTTTGCATGACCTGTCATTCCACAGTAAATAGATGAAACCCACTAGCATGAGTAGGAGTTGTTTGAGCCCTGTTGTGCCTACTCATTCATGCTTGTTTGTCATGCCTGCTACTGCTTAGAGTTGAGTCGGGTCTGATTCATCGGGGATGAATCAGAGGCGTGTGAACATGTCCTACTGTGTGTGAGCTAAGTGTGTGAACACGATTTGGTAAAGGTGTCGGTGAGAGGCCATGTAGGAGTACATGGTGGGTTGTCTCATTGAAGCCGTCCTTAGGAACTGAGTTCTGTGTTTGTGATCCATGATTCAGCTACTACCATGCATTGGGCCCTGAAATATGACCCCGCTCGACTTCTTATTCACCCTAGTCCTCTGTCCAGGAGTTGCAAGTAGTTTCTGGTGTTTGTAGTATGCTGGAGGCCGTGGACAGCGCTGACCGTAGGGGTGGGCTGTGATGCGGTAGGCACGTGGCCGGGTAAACCGGGCACCCGTTTGGTGTCATGGAACCCTGTTCACATCGTTTGGGGCTGTGAGCGAAACTCCGACCGGATCTCCTCATGGATGGAACCCGAATAGGCGATAAACCTGGACTAGAGACTTAGGTGTTTAGGTAGGTCGTGGTCTACACCCACGTCGGCTTTCGCTTGAAGTCTGCCGAGCACATGTCATGTGCAGACGCTAAGTGGTGGAAACATGTATGAAGAAGTACACCCCTGCAGGGTTAATATCATCTATTTGAATAGCCGTGTCCGCGGTAAAGGACTTCTGGGTTGCTTATATCAGTTCATAGACAAGTGAAAGTGGATACTTTAAAATGCACAAGATAAGCGTGAGTTCTATGGATGGCGTTCTCGTAGGGAGACGGGAGCGGATCCATAGTGGTGTATTGATATGGTGAATATGTGGACTCGTGTGCGCCACCTCAAAAGAGTTACTTGCAGTCGTAGTTCAGGATAGCCACCGAGTCAAAGCTGGCTTGCTGCAGTTAAACCCCACCATCCCCTTTGTTGATAATGATGCATATGTAGTTAGTTCTGATGTAAGTCTTGCTGGGTACATTTGTACTCACGTTTGCCTATTTTATGTTTTTGCAGAGAGACTTCGGTCTCACTAGTAGTTCCACGTGGACTTCGACGTTTAGCTTGTTACCTCAGCTACGATCTTGTGCCCTCGGCAGTATCTGGTAGATAGTCAGGCTTCTCAGCCTTTTTCATTTATAGTTGTCTGTACTCAGACATGTTAAGCTTCCGCATGTGCTTTGACTTGTATGCTCTGATTGTTGAGTCATGAGACCCATGATTGTAATATCTCGCTCCTCGGAGCCTATTTGAATAAATTACTTGAGTCGTAGAGTCATGTTGTGATGCCATGTTGTATTTGCACATATCGAGCATATTGTGTGTATGCTATTGAAATGCTTGGTATGTGTGGGATCTGACCATCTAGTTGTTTATCTTTAGTAGCCTCTCTTACCGGGAAATGTCTCCTAGTGTTTCCACCGAGCCATGGTAGCTCGCTACTGCTCCGGAACACTTAGGCTGGCCGGCATGTGTCCTTCTTCGTTCCTGTGTCTGTCCCTTCGGGGAAATGTCACGCGATGAATACCGGAGTCCTGTTAGCCCGCTACAGCCCGGTTCACCGGAGTCCTGCTAGCCCAGTGCTACAGCCTGGATTCACTCGCTGATGACCGACACGTTCGATGCTGGGTCATGGATGCCTGTCCCTGTAAGTCTGTGCCACTTTGGGTTTACGACTAGCCATGTCATCTCGGGCTCCTTATCATATGGATGCTAGCGACACCGTCATATACGTGTGCCAAAAGGCGCAAACGGTCCCGGGCCAAGGTAAGGCGACACCTGTGGGAATACCGTGCGTGAGGCCACAAAGTGATATGAGGTGTTACATGCTAGATCGATGTGACATTGAGTCGGGGTCCTGACAGCATTGGTATCAGAGCTTGACTGCCTGTAGGATTACCAAGCCAAACTGGTCGAAGTTGAGTCTAGAAATTCTTTAGTTATGTAAGGGAATTGATTGTGGGATGGAACGTAAGGCTCTTTTTACTCCTTTACCTCATGCCCTTCTGATCTGAGTCATCATCTTCTCTTCTACGGGGATTAAGAACTAGGCTATCCCTTCTTTCTATTAGGATCACGTGTTACTAATCAGTGGACTTATAAGATTGTTGGATTTAAGTCTCAGTTCAGTTCCTACTACTTCTGTATGTTAATTGTTGATCTCGAAACCTTGATATTGTGCTTCTGAGTGGTTATGCCACCATTTTTGTGAATGTCTCAAATCTTTTCTGAGCATTTACAGCCGTTATGCTGTCCGAGTCATTCCAGGTTTCTAAATAGTCTGATGCATTTGCAAAATCCTTTTCCTCTGGTTTCGATGATCCTTTATGCCAGCTCAATCACACTAATTGTTGAGTTGAGGTATTCTATTGCCTTGACATTATGTTGGAGTTATTATTATGACCCTAGGTGGTTTAGGGAGTCACCTAGAAATCTAGCAACGTTTTGTGTTCCAGTGTGATGACTCTGGCCGTCATTCTCGAAAGCATCCCGTGATGCTACTTAGTAGTAGGTATTCTACTCCTTGGGTTTTGAACCCGAGATTCACTCTACTTACTTCATGTTGATAGGGTTTGCTAGTTTCCTTTAGGATATTAGTAACCTTTGCGATAGTCCTTGAAGTCCGTGGTATCTTCTTCTTCCAAATACCATGAACTACTTATGGCAGAAGTTCCTCGTTGAACTGAAATATCACAACATGATTATTCTTGAGGAGTTCTCCATTCATAAATCGTGACTCTGCCAGTTCTACCTTTCTGCATGGGTTATCCGGAAGAAATATGTTGAACTTGGTTCAACATACTAATATATGCATCCACAACTCAGAAAATTATATGTTCCTTTGAGTTGTTCTCTTTAGTTGCATTCTGACCCTCGTCTATCAATTGATAGTCAAGAGTATGCGTGCGTTCGTTTATCGATGCCTATTACCCTTGTGGTCCGTCAAGCCATTCTATCGCGGAATGATAGGAGAAACAAACTCCAGTACCTCTTCCATATCTAGGATTGGGTCAAAGCAATTGTGCTCCGCAGATCAAAATGCCAGCCCAGCTTTTGATTCTGTTCTACCCTGAAGTATTACCGTCTTTATGTCAGGATTTTCATGAGGATTGCACCGGCTCTTGTGAATTCTTGATGTAGTGATACTCCTCGCCATCATTATTCATCCCTCGGTTCCGTGTTGTCGCAACCGGAATGCTGACAAGTGAATCGTGATGTGTGAATTCAATACTCCTAGCAACCTTGTTGCTTGGTAGTTAAAGGACAATAATTTCATTCTTAGTGTGTTGGTTATTGAATCATCATTCTAAGATTGATCGTGCTACCTAGTCCATTCTCCTGGTTCACTCCTCGATCGATGAGTTAGGATTATTTCAAATCCTTGCCCTATTGATCATATCGTCTTGCCCTGAAAAGCAAGATTGTTCTCGAGCTTAGTAACATACCGGTGGTTCGTGATTTTCTGAATATCTTCTCAGAAGTATTACCAGGTTGTCACCTGACCGCTATGTTGAGTTCGTGATCAAGTTGGTTTATTCCTGTAAACCACTCCTTCTCCAAGAATCTGTGTTGGATACCCTGAGCTAGTTGGTTAAGCTAGACAACAACTTGGAGAGTTGGAAGATAAAATCTTGCCTGACTTAGTTCGTTCCAAAGGGATATTCGTGTGTAGTGTGTGTTGAAGAAAGATGATATCTTCATCGATTGGTCCCTGTGATCAGTTGTTGGACCTATTGTCTTATCAATCCTTTGATTTGAGTGTGGGCCATCGTCAAGTCAAATCAGTACCAACGATGCTCGTAATGTTGTCTTATTCGTGGCTGATCCCTCGAGCATACACCATTACATCTTTGGTCTGACCAATGCTATCACCGTGTTCACTTAACTATGGAATTCCTTTTAAAAGGAAACCTAGATGAATTGTTGTTGAGCCCATTGACAACATCCTTATCTCCTCCATGATTTTGTTGAACATTAAGCTAGTATTGGAAACTTTTGAAAGCATTTGTTCATGCTAGTTCATGAAGCATATGTTCGGATGTAAGAAGTGACTTCCTCCAGTTCATGTGCATCTGATGCAAGTTGCCGCCGTGGATTCGAGAAAGTCAATGTTGCTTTCTTTGGAATCATTCCAAATCAGTCATGCACATGTGCGAAGAATTCTGTGGTTTGAAGACTTGCAACCTTCAATCTATATGTATCCCTAGCACACCAAGCCACTGATTGATTTGTTCAAGGAGAAGGAGTTCCTTCATAAGAGCTAATCCGGACTTATGTAGGGATTTCGATACCCTCGTTGATGGTTCCCCCTCCTGAACTCGGTAGTGTTTTATTGTAAGACTACCATGTGGGCACGCTTGTCTGAGACAACGTGTTCACATGTTTGTAGCAGAACCAGCTCATGTTTTAGAGCTTGCTATCGTAGTTCATTTCCCGAGAATCCCGCAACATCATCTCGTCGATTTGTGTTGCAAACTTTCATCTTTCTTCCTAGACACGATGAGTCTGGAATATCCTGACACCAACCAGATCTGAATCTCAGGCAGATATGATGGTTGGAACATTTTCCCAAGAACTATAATACTGATCCCTCGATAACTGGTAAAGTGGATGTCGTGGCCAGCACCACCCAGCCGAAGGACCTATTATTGTGGTATCTTGATTGAAGCAGTTGGCCACCCCCCCATAGGGATTTCGTAGGATTTACTCCCTAGTTGCCCCTATGGATTTTGAGATCCCGAAGTCCGACCTTTTTACTTGATGTTCTAGATATCAAACCATATCTATGAATGGGTTACGCTAGCACATCAAGGAGAACATTAGAAGCGGAGTGCTAAATGTCTCTCGGTCGATCGTCCAGATTTTGTTCCTTGGCTCGCTAAGGTGAAATCTAAGAAAGTGTTATCTTCCTTTGCATCTGCATCCTCCATCACCATTCATCATGGTAGTAAGTTGTTTACCGGACCCTTGACACGGATGTTGGTAAAACCTTGATGAATGTGGAAATGCTCAAGTTCTTGAGAGCACGCACAAGCGCTAGGTATTATCGCCGGCACTAACCGGGATTGCTCCTAGTCTCGTCGGTTATGCTATAACCACTCCAACAGTGAATTCACTCTTTATTGTTGGGTTCTTCCCCAGTTACCAGAATCATTCCTAGCGTTTGCATTTTGTTCCTAGCTTGCACCGCCAATGTGCCATTCTACCATGGGTCTCTTCCATTTCCGGTGGCAAGCAAATTCATCCATTACGTTGTCTTCAACAAGGTAATCCACATCATCCAAGTCCGAGTATGCCATTCTACCGACCCCCTCCAAACGATCGCTCGAGATTTGCCTTAGGCTGGCCTAAAGAGTTTCATTGATGTTTGAATCAAAGGTAATTCTTTTTGCCACTTAAAGGGATATTTCTACGAGTCACCTTCCCTAAGGTGCATCGTTATGGTATCATGGCAACTCAACTCCTCGCTACGTTGGCAATCGTTTACCACCTTCTTAAGCGTGAAATTGTGGTCTACCTAGTGAACCTTCGTCATCTGCATCACTCCATTCCTATGGATGTGTGCTTCGCCTCTCGGCTCGAGCGATGTTGCTATGTCTCATTCCGTGAGTTAATCCTGAGTTGTTCGACCTTCGAGAAGAACCATTCTTTTAGGATCTTTCCTTTCCTCTCATTGTCATGTTAGATGGAGTTCTCAGAGCAAGACTTCAAGACAATAATGGTGAATGAATCAACGTTCAACTGAAGTGCACCCTGGATCGTGAAGATTATACTAGTTGCGTTTACCTTTCACCTTACCCTACGCTTGAATCTCGAGACGAGATTCTTGTTTAGTGGGGGTGAGTTGTCACATCCCTAGTTCTAACAATGCCTAGTGCATGCATTAGAGTGTTACATCATGTTTAAATTTCATTTAAACCTGAGATGGGGATTGACTAAGCCCTAGCACCAAATGAATTCAACTAGGGTCAAAATAAAACCTTTTTCATTGAACTCAAAATGTCCTCTAAAAATGTTCAACATTTCTGGTTTGAGGTGGAAGCATCTACCAAAAATGGTTTATATTTTTGCAGGACATATTTGGTCACTGAATTAAATCATATAGTATTTTCATTTGGGCATTTAAATGCTATTAAATATTTCAAATGCTCAAATAATCATAAACTAAAATGTTTACTGTTGGATATATTCTAAACAGTAGCCATGATTAGTTTCATGATTTTTGAAAGTGTCTGAGTATTTTTAATAAAGCCCTAAATTTACAGAATAATAGAAAACTGAGATAATTAGAAAAAGAGAGAGAGAGAAAGACCCGTACCTGGGCCACTTACCTGTAGCCGGCCCAGCTTCTGCGCGGCCCGTTACTGTGCAGCCCAGCTGCCAGTCATCTTCCTCTCCCTCGCCCCGAAGCAGCTGCGTGCTGGACGCACGCGCGCCGACGCCGGCCACCTCCTGCTTCGCCATGGCAGCCTCCCCGACTTCCTCGCGACGCCACGGAGACGTCCCCGACCCCCTCTCACTTCTCCCTCGCTCTCTGGACCTCCCTCCCCCTTGCTCCTCTGTTTCCCCTCCCGCGACCGAGCGGAGCTCGCCGTCATCGTCACCGTACCCATGGCCACCGGCCACCCTTAGCCTCGCCGATGCACCCAGGAGCTCCGCCTCGACCCCCTCTTCTTCCCACCGATCCACAGCCCTCCGGAAGCCCTGCATCGCTGCCATCACCGTCGTCTTCTACCTCGGACCCGCCGGCCATCTTCGTCAAATTCGCCGGCTCCGGACCGTCCCCGACCTCGTCGAGCGTCCCCTCGTCATCGCCGTGAGTCACTGACCCTCTCCCCTAACTCAGCATGCTCCCCTCCGTGCCGTAGCGCCGTTCCCCACGAGCACCGAAGCCACCGTCCGCCATTGCTACTGCACGCATAGCCTCCGTGCTACCCTGGCCTCACTGAGCTGCTCTTAGTGCTCCCCATGTCTAGCAGGTGCTGCCCAGCCTCTCCATTTGCTCACTGATGCACCGTAGCGACGCGCCCGAGCACCACCGAACACCATCGCCGCCAAAGCTCGTCGCCGGCATGAGTTCCGGCGACCCCACGACCTCCAACTTGGTCCTCTGGATGCGCGAGAGCAAGGGCCATCCCCTGGTGCCCTCAGCGCGCCAAGCTGACGCCTCTAGCGCAAGTCCGGCGTGCCCCCGCCGTGTCCTGTGGTCGCCGCCGGCTGGTCTCCGGTGACGCCGACGTGGCGCACTTATTTAGTCGCTAATGACCCTGCTAACAGCCCTATCTCTCACTGACATATGGGCCCCACGCCCTTAACTAACCACGGTTAACCCCTGTTTAGTTTAAGTTAACCACAGTGGCCCCACGCGTCGGAGTTGACCTAGCTGATGTGGCCGTTGACCGGTCCCACCTGTCAGTGAGCTAAGCAGCCCTGTGACACTGACGTGTGGACAACACACATCAGGTTTGAGCCTGACCGACCCCTATTGACTTGCTGACGTCATGCCAACGTCATGCTGACGCAGTAATGTTTTCTGGATTTAATTTTAATTCTGAAATTCCAGAAAATGCCTAAAACTTCAATAAATCATAGAAAATTAACCGTAACTCCAAATTAAATAAATTATATATGAAAAATTATCAGAAAAATTCAAGGAATCCATCTGTACCATTTTCATGCATGTTAGAACAACTTATAGCTTCTGTTTAGCACAAATCAATTAAATGGCATTTGAATAATCACATGTGGAGTTTGAATTTGAATCTTGTATTCAAACCAACTTCATTTAATCTGTTGCTAGTTGCATTAGCCCAAAACACATTCATTTTGCCATGTCATGATCATGCATCATATTGTGCACTGCATTGATTGTGTTCCCTTCTATGTTGCCGGTATTTGTCCCCTCTCGATAGACGTGATACCGATGATGTGATCGTTGACACTGATGAAGACTCAATGTTATCTTCAGAAGTGCCAGGCAAGCAAAACCCCCTTGTTCATTCCGATACAATCCCACTCTCTCGCTCCTGCTCTCTTTTACTGCATTAGGACAACAACGATTCAACTGTTACTTGCTGCGGTAGCTGAACCCCTTTATCCTCTGCAGGACCTGTCATTCCACAGTAAATAGATGAAACCCACTAGCATGAGTAGGAGTTGTTTGAGCCCTGTTGTGCCTACTCATTCATGCTTGTTTGTCATGCCTGCTACTGCTTAGAGTTGAGTCGGGTCTGATTCATCGGGGATGAATCAGAGGCGTGTGAACATGTCCTACTGTGTGTGAGCTAAGTGTGTGAACATGATTTGGTAAAGGTGTCGGTGAGAGGCCATGTAGGAGTACATGGTGGGTTGTCTCATTGAAGCCGTCCTTAGGAACTGAGTTCTGTGTTTGTGATCCATGATTCAGCTACTACCATGCATTGGGCCCTGAAATATGACCCCGCTCGACTTCTTATTCACCCTAGTCCTCTGTCCAGGAGTTGCAAGTAGTTTCTGGTGTTTGTAGTATGCTGGAGGCCGTGGACAGCGCTGACCGTAGGGGTGGGCTGTGATGCGGTAGGCACGTGGCCGGGTAAACCGGGCACCCGTTTGGTGTCACGGAACCCTGTTCACATCGTTTGGGGCTGTGAGCGAAACTCCGGCCGGATCTCCTCATGGATGGAACCCGAATAGGCGATAAACCTGGACTAGAGACTTAGGTGTTTAGGTAGGTCGTGGTCTACACCCACGTCGGCTTTCGCTTGAAGTCTGCCGAGCACATGTCGTGTGCAGACGCTAAGTGGTGGAAACATGTATGAAGAAGTACACTCCTGCAGGGTTAATATCATCTATTCGAATAGCCGTGTCCGCGGTAAAGGACTTCTGGGTTGCTTATATCAGTTCATAGACAAGTGAAAGTGGATACTTTAAAATACGCAAGATAAGCGTGAGTGCTATGGATGGCGTTCTCGTAGGGAGACGGGAGCGGATCCATAGTGGTGTATTGATATGGTGAATATGTGGACTCGTGTGCGCCACCTCAAAAGAGTTACTTGCAGTCGTAGTTCAGGATAGCCACCGAGTCAAAGCTGGCTTGCTGCAGTTAAACCCCACCATCCCCTTTGTTGATAATGATGCATATGTAGTTAGTTCTGATGTAAGTGTTGCTGGGTACATTTGTACTCACGTTTGCCTATTTTATGTTTTTGCAGAGAGACTTCGGTCTCACTAGTAGTTCCACGTGGACTTCGATGTTTAGCTTGTTACCTCAGCTACGATCTTGTGCCCTCGGCAGTATCTGGTAGATAGTCAGGCTTCTCAGCCTTTTTCATTTATAGTTGTCTGTACTCAGACATGTTAAGCTTCCGCATGTGCTTTGACTTGTATGCTCTGATTGTTGGGTCATGAGACCCATGATTGTAATATCTCGCTCCTCGGAGCCTATTTGAATAAATTACTTGAGTCATAGAGTCATGTTGTGATGCCATGTTGTATTTGCACATATCGAGCATATTGTGTGTATGCTATTGAAATGCTTGGTATGTGTGGGATCTGACCATCTAGTTGTTTATCTTTAGTAGCCTCTCTTACCGGGAAATGTCTCCTAGTGTTTCCACCGAGCCATGGTAGCTCGCTACTGCTCCGGAACACTTAGGCTGGCCGGCATGTGTCCTTCTTCGTTCCTGTGTCTGTCCCTTCGGGGAAATGTCACGCGATGAATACCGGAGTCCTGTTAGCCCGCTACAGCCCGGTTCACCGGAGTCCTGCTAGCCCAGTGCTACAGCCTGGATTCACTCGCTGATGACCGACACGTTCGATGCTGGGTCATGGATGCCTGTCCCTGTAAGTCTGTGCCACTTTGGGTTTACGACTAGCCATGTCAGCCCGGGCTCCTTATCATATGGATGCTAGCGACACCGTCATATACGTGTGCCAAAAGGCGCAAACGGTCCCTGGCCAAGGTAAGGCGACACCTGTGGGAATACCGTGCGTGAGGCCACAAAGTGATATGAGGTGTTACATGCTAGATCGATGTGACATTGAGTCGGGGTCCTGACACATCAAGTCTAGAAAGAAAAATGAAAGTTTGCAACACAAATCGACGAGATAATGTTGCGGGATTCTCGGGGAGTGAGCTACGATAGTAAGCTCCAAAACATGAGCTGGTTCTACTACAAACATGCGAACACGTTGTCCCAGACAAGCATGGCCACGTAGCAGTCTTATAATTAAACACTACCGAGTTCAGGTGGAGAACCATCATCGAGGATATCGAAGTCTTTACGCAAGTCCATGGATTAGATACCAAGCATAGACTTCTTTTCCTTGAACAAGTCAATCAGTGGCTTAGTGTGCTAGGGACACATATAGAATGAAGGTTGCAAGTCTCCAGACTACAGAATACTTCGCACGTGTGCATGACTGATTTGGGATGATTCCAAAGGAAACAAAACAATCATTCTCAAATTCACGGCGGCAACTTTCACCAAATGCACGTGTATAAGAGGAAGTCACTCCTTTCATCAAACAAATACTTCATGAGCTAGCATGAAGAAAATGCTTTCAAAAGTTTCCAACACTAGCTTAATGTTCAACAACATCATGGAGGAGATAAGGATGTTGCCAATGGGCTCAACAACAATTCATCTAGGTTTCCTTTTAAAAGGAATTCCATAGTTAAGTGAACACGGTGATAGCATTGGTCAGACCAAAGATGTAATGGTGTATGCTCGAGGGATCAACCACGAATAAGACAACATTACGAGCATCGTTGGTACTGATTTGATTTGACGATAGCCCACACTCAAATCAAAGGATTGATAAGACAATAGGTCCAGCAACTGATCACAGGGACCATTCGATGAAGATATCATCTTTCTTCAACACACTCTACACAAGAATATCCCTTTGGAACGAACTAAGTCAGGCAAGCTTTTATCTTCCAACTCTCCAAGTTGTTGTCTAGCTTAACCAACTAGCTCAGGGATATCTAACACCGATTTTTGGAGAGAAGGTGGTTCACAAGAACCCAACTTGATCACGAGATCAACATAGCGGTCAGGCGACAACCTGGTGATACTTCCGAGAAGAAATTTGGAAAGTCACGAACCACCGGTATGTTACTAAGCTCGAGAACAATCTTGCTTTTGAGGGCAAGACGACATGATCAAATGAGTGAGGACTTGAAATAATTCCTAACTCATTGGCCGAGGAGTGCACCAGAAATAGGGACTAGGTAGCACAATCAATCTTAGGGTGACGATTCAATAATCAACACGCTAAGAATGAGGTTATCGTCCATTTAACTACCAAGCAACGGAGTTGCTAGCAATATTGATTTCACACGCCATGATTCATTTGTCAGCATTCCGGTTACAATAACACAGGAACCGAGGAATGAACAATGATGGCAAGAAGTATCACTGTACCAAGAGTTCATAGGATGGTGTGTAATTCCTATAACAATCTCGATATAAAATATGTAATACTCCAAGGTAGAGCAGAACAAAAGCTGGATTAGCAATTTGATCTGCGGAGCACAACTTCTTTGACCCAATCCTGGATATGGAAGAGGTACTGGAGTTTGTTTCTCCTAGTCATTCCGTGATAGAATGGCTTGACGGACCACAAGAGTAATAGGCATCGATAAACGAACACACGCATACTCTTGACTATCAATTGATAGACGAAGGTCAGTAGACAACTAAAAAGGGACAACTCAAAGGAACATATAACTTCCTGAGTTGTGGATGCATAGATTAGTATGTCGAACCAAGTTCAACATAATTCTTCCGGATAACCCATGCAGAAAGGTTGAGCTGGCAGAGTCACAACATAGCATGGAGAACTCATCGGGAGCACTCTTGTTGTCATCTTTTGATCCAATAATATCTGCCATAAAGGGGTTCATAGTATTTGGAAGAAGAAAATACCACGAACTTCGAGGACTATCGCAAAGTTACTAATATCCTAAAGGAACGAGCAAAACTATCAACATGAAGTAAGTAGAGTGAATCTCGGGTTCAAAACCTAGGAATAGAATACCTATTACTAAGTAGCATCACGGGATGCTTTCGAGAATGATGGCCAGAATCATCACACTGGGAACACAAATCATGGCTAAATTACTAGATGATCCCCTAAGACACCTAGGGTCATAATAATATCTCCAACATATATGTCAAGGTAACGGAGTACCTCAACTCACTGATTAGTGTGGTTAATCTGGCCCAAAGGAACATTGAAACGGGAAGAAAGGATTTGCAAATGCATCAGACTACTTAGAAACCTGGGATGACTCGGACAGCATAACGGCTGTAAATGCTCAGAAAAGATTTGAGACATTCACAAAAATGGTGGCATAACCACTCAGAAGCACAATATCAAGGTTTCGAGATCAACAATTAACATACGGAAGTAGTAGGAACTGAACTGAGACTTAAATCCAACAATCTTATAAGTCCACTGATTAGTAACACATGATCCTAATAGAAAGAAGAGATAGCCTAGTTCTTAATCCCCGTAGAAGAGAAGATGATGACTCAGATCAGAAGGCCATGAGGTATAAGGAGTAAAAAGAGCCTTACGTTCCATCCCACAATCAATTCCCCTAAATATAACTAAAGAATTTCTAGACTCTACATCGACCAGTTTGGCTTGGTAATCCTACAGGCAGTCAAGCTCTGATACCAACGCTGTCAGGACCCCGACTCAATGCCACATCGATCTAGCATGTAACACCTCATATCACTTTGCGGCCTCACGCACGGTATTCCCACGGGTGTCGCCTTACCTTAGCCCGGGACCGTTTGCGCCTTTTGGCACACGTATATGACAGTGTCGCTAGCATCCATATGATAAGGAGCCCGGGCTGACATGGCTAGTCGTAAACCAAAAGTGGCACAGACTTACAGGGACAGGCATCCATGACCCAGCATCGAACGTGTCGGTCATCAGCGAGTGAATCCAGGCGGTAGCACTAGGCTAGCAGGACTCCGGTGAACCGGGCTGTAGCGGCTAACAGGACTCCGGTATTCATCGCGTGACATTTCCCCGAAGGGACAGACACAGGAACGAAGAAGGACACATGCCGGCCAGCCTATGTGTTCCGGAGCAGTAGCAAGCTACCATGGCTCAGTGAAACACTAGGAGACATTTCCCGGTAAGAGAGGCTACTAAGGATAAACAACTAGATAGTCAGATCCCACACATACCAAGCATTTCAATAACATACACACAATATGCTCGATATGTGCAAACACAACATGGCATCACAACATGACTCTATGACTCAAGTATTTATTCATTAGGCTCCGAGGAGCGAGATATTACAAACATAGGTCTCATGACCCAACATTCAGAGTATACAAGTCAAAGCACAAGCGGAAGCTATCATGTCTAAGTACAGACAACTATAAATGAAAAAGGCTGAGAAGCCTGACTATCTACCAGATACTGCCGAGGGCACAAGATCGTAGCTGAGGTAACAAGCTAAACATCGAAGACCACGCGGAATTACTAGTGAGACTGAAGTCTCTCTGCAAAAACATAAAATAGGCAAACGTGAGTACAAATGTACCCAGCAAGGCTTACATCAGAACTATCTACATATGCATCATTATCAACAAAGGGGTGGTGGGGTTTAACTGCAGCAAGCCAGCTTTGACTCGGTGGCTATCCTAAACTACGACTGCGAGTAACTCTTTTGAGGTGGCGCACACGAGTCCACATATTCACCATATCAATACACCACTATGGATCCGCTCCCGTCTCCCTACGAGAACGCCATCCATAGCACTCACGCTTATCTTGCGTATTTTAGAGTATCCACTTTCACTTGTCTATGAACTGATATAAGCAACCCAGAAGTCCTTTTCCGCGGACACGGCTATTCGAATAGATCATATTAACCCTGCAGGGGTGTACTTCTTCACACACGCTCTCACCACTTACCGCCGTTTACACGACATGTACTCGGCAACCTTCAAGCAGAAGCCCAACGTGGGTGTCGGCCATGGCCTGCCTAAACACTCGAGTCTCTAGTCCAGGTTTATCGCCTATTCGGGTTCCATCCATGAGGAGATCCGGCCGGAGTTTCGCTCACAGCCCCAAACGATGTGAACAGGGTTCCCGAGACACCAAACGGGCGCCTGGTACACCGTGCCACGTGCCTACTGCATCACAGCCCACCCCTACGGTCAGCGCTGCGCACGGCCTCCAGCATACTACAAACACCAGAAACTACTTGCAACTCCTGGACAGAGGACAAGGGTGATCAAGAAGCCGAGAGGGTCCATTGGTTTCGGGCCCAATGCGTGGTAGTAGCTGAATCATGGATCACAAACACTGAACTCAGTTCCTGAGGACGGCTGCAATGAGACAACCCACCATGTACTCCTACATGGCCTCTCACCGCTACCTTTACCAAATCGTATTCACACACTTAGCTCACACACCGTAGGACATGTTCACACACCTCTGATTCATCCCCGATGAATCAGACCTGACTCAACTCTAAGCAGTAGCAGGCATGACAAAAAAGCATGAATGAGTAGGCACAACAGGGCTCAAACAACTCCTACTCATGCTAGTGGGTTTCATCTATTTACTGTGGCAATGACAGGTCATGCAGAGGATAAAGGGGTTCAGCTACTGCAACAAGTAACAGAAGAATCAGTGTTATCCTAACGCATTAAAAGAGAGCAGGAGCGAGAGAGTAGGATTGTATCGGAATGAACAAGGGGGTTTTGCTTGCCTGGCACTTCTGAAGATAACATTGAGTCTTCATTAGTGTCAACGATCACATCATCGGTATCACGTCTATCGAGAGGGGACAAATACCGGCAACACAGAAGGAAACACAATCAATGCAATGCACAATATGATGCATGATCATGACATGGCAAAATGAATGTGTTTTGGGCTAATGCAACTAGCAACAGATTAAATGAAGTTGGTTTGAATACAATATTCAAATTCAAACTCCATATGTGATTATTCAAATACCATTTAATTGATTTGTGCTAAACAGCAGCTATAAGTTGTTCTAACATGCATGAAAATGGTACAGATGGATTCCTTGAATTTTTCTGATAATTTTTCATATATAAATTATTTAATTTGGAGTTACGGTTGAATTTCTATGATTTTTAGAAGTTTATACAATTTTCTGGAATTTCCTGAATTAACTTAAATCTAGAAATTAGTTATTGCGTCAGCATGATGTATTGGTGACGTCAGCAGGTCAACGTGCGGCCCAGGTCAAATCTGACCTGTGGGGGCCACAGGTCAGTGACTCAGTTGGTTAACCGGGGGTTATTTGCTTAATTAAAGGATTAGGGGGGTTGGGGCCCACTGGTCAGTGTTAGTGGCTAATTAGGTTTAGTTAATATTTAACTAAAATTAGCAGGGCCTGGACCCACTAGTCAGCGACCCTGGGGGGGTCAAACCCCAGGTCAAACAAGTCAAACCCGCCGGCGACATGACGCCGGCGAGGCCCGAGACGGCGGCGGCCGTCGGAAACACGCTACATGGCACGGGCGAGGCCGTGCTTGGGCTCGTTGGAGAGCCCTTGCTCCCGCGCGTCGAACGGTGCGGTTGCTGGGTCGTGGGGAGGCCAGAGCTGACGACGGCGAGCTCCAAGGCGGCGGCCGGAGTTCGGGTGAGCTCGGAGTCGGCGTTAGGAAGCACAACAGAGGGTGCGGATGGGTGCTATGGCCTCCTGGGGGTGCACTGAGCACGGCTGCGTGCTCGGTTGCAGCTCTAGGCGACCGTGGCTACGGCGGCGACATGGCCGGCGGCGGAGAGCTCTCGGCTCCGACGGTTGTCGGTGTTAGAGGAAGAAAACGAGTCAGGGGAGAGGGGGAAACGACGGAGGAGCTCACGTGGATCCCGTAGAGGTGGACGGCAGGCTCGGGAAAGGCCGAACGGCGACGAATTTGACGACGGTGATCCTCGGTGGCCGAGGAGGGGAACGGCGAGGCTAGCGGCATCCAGGGGCTCTTCTGGTCGCGTGAGACGACGAGGAGGACGAGGTAGGACCGGCGGAGCTCGAGGGCATGTCGGAGAGGCTTCGGGACGGCTGCGACCGTGCGAGCGCTGGTCGGCGGTGACGGGCTTCGTTCGGTCGCGGGAGGGAGAGGGAGCAGAGGGGGATAGGGACGGAGGGAAGGAGCGAGGAGAGTGAGAGAGGGAGCCAGGGGCTGCGTGGCGTCGCGGGAGGCGACCAGGGGAGGAGGAGGCAGCCAGGCAGGGAGGAGGTGGCCGGGGCGCGTGGCCGCGCGCGCTGGGCGCGTGCCCGTCCTCCTGGCAGGGAGGAAGATGACAGGGGGGTAGCGGTGGCGGGCTGGGCGGGCCAGCTGCAGTGCTGGGCCGGTTTGGCTACCAGGTGAGCTCCAGGTAGGCTTCTGCTCCCTTTTTTAATTTTCTGTTCTGTTTTATTTTCATTTAATTCTTTTGCCACTGTTTTGAATTTAAAATAATTCAAACAATGCCAAAAACTCCTCTGAATATTTTTATTTTGCTAGATGGACTTTTCCAAAAGCTCATAAAATATTTCAGAGTTATTTGAAAATATATCCCATATATTATGAATATAATTCCAAATTCAAATGCAATAATGATTTAAATTCAGTGCTCAAAATATTCCTCAAAATGTTCATTATTTTTGGTTTGGTGCAAAACCCTTGCCAAAATATAACCAACATTATTTAAGGCCATTTTGGAAACATTGAATGCATTTTCCAGGGTTCTTTGCCCCTCTTTTATTTAAGTTTTTTAGGCTTCCAAAATTCCTCAGTTCAAGTTTCAAAAATTTAAACATGATGCACACATGGAAGCAAACATAGGTCAGGCCAGGACTAGGGATGTGACAGCAGACCTATGCCATCAGTTTGTCGGCGCCTTTACAGGCGGCCACAAGCCTCATGGCCAAGAGAGCGAACTTCATCTGCTCGCCCAGAAGGAAGGAGAGCCCCTGCGCAAGTACATTCAGAGATTCAGCCGCGTACAGCACAACATCCCAGATGTCCACCCTGCCGCGATAATCAGCGCGTTCCATCAGAACGTGCGAAACCGTAGGATGCGGGAGGAGATGGCGATGTGCAAGATCAGAGACGTCAGTGAGCTATATGCCCTAGCCGACAAGTGTGCACGTGCTGAGGAAGGGAGGAAACTCCCCGGCGAGAATACAGAAGCAGGAGGATCTGATAGTGAGGATGCTGCCCCAGCAAAGAAAAACCGGCGGCGGAACAACAGGAAGAAGAAAGGCAAAGAAGTGCTAGTCGTTGAGCAGTCCTGCAACGGAGGTGGCGCCAAGAAAGCCAAAGCTGGTAGCTCCGTCAAGGAGATTGCCGCAAGCACCAACTACCAGGTTGTGGCGGTCGCCGACAAGCAGGACGGCACCAACAAGCAGTACTGCAAGATCCACCGCACCAAGGGCCATGACCTCCAGAGCTACAAGAAGGTCGAGCAGCTTGTCGAGCAGCAAAAGGCTGAATACGAGCGACACGACAAGGAGAAGGCCCAGGAAGGTGCTGGAGGAGCCGGCAAGAAACGCCCCGGCCGAGGAGGACGCCGCGGCAAGGCCAAGCAGCGGCAAGGAGACAAACCTCCCCGCGGCCGCGACAAGGATGAAGATGACGACGACGATGAAGATATAGATGATGACGAGGCCGATGAGCAGGAGTTCCAGAAAGCCACAGAGGTCATGTGCGTTGACGGCGGTGCTTCTCTGCATACTTCACACCGCCAGCTCAAGCAGTGGGTGCGGGAAGTCAATGCGGCAGAACCACCTGTCGAGTCACACAAGCCTCTGAAATGGTCCAGCACGCCTATCATCTTTGATATTGAGGACCACCCTGATCGCATAACTGCGGTCGGGTGCTTGCCGATGTTGGTTTCACCAACTATCCGCAACCTCAAGGTCACTAAGATGCTAGTTGACGGCGGGGCCGGCTTGAACCTGATCTCCTTCGCGGTACTCCAGAAACTCCAGATCCCTGATAGCGAGCTCGAAGAGATAGGCACATTCCAAGGAATCAATCCGGGAAGGAGCAAGCCGAAGGGAAAGATCACGTTGCCGGTGACATTTGGCAGCGAGTTGAACTTCAGGACTGAGAGAGTCACTTTTGACGTTGCTGACTTTCCATTGCCTTACAATGGGATACTCGGCCGACCAGCACTCGCCAAATTCATGGCAGCCTCTCACTATGCATACAACATGATGAAGATGCCAGGCCCGATAAGTGTCATCTCTGTCCTTGGCGACAAGAAGGATGCTCTTATCTGTGCCGACAAGATCTACCGGGAAGCAGCAGCCGCAACAGATCGCAAGTTACTTGCCGTTAAAGCTCCCGGGGGGAAGAAGAAGACCAAGTCCCGCAAGAGTTCTGATGCTCACTCCGGCAAGCGCACCTCTTCGGAGTGCTGCGCTACCGTCGAGGACGCACCATCGAGCTCCACCGGCAAGTGTAAGAAGACAATGGCAGCTCCACCAGAGACCAAGAAGGTGTCCGCCAAGGAGGACGGCACTGGTGGTACCTTCACCATCAGTGCCACTCTCAACCCTAAATAGGAAAGCGCGCTCGTTGCTTTCCTGCGGGCGACGTCGACGTGTTTGCGTGGCAACCATCTGACATCCCCGGTGTTCCCAGGAAAGTAATCGAGCACCATCTTGCCGTCTGTCCCCATGCACGGCACGTCAAGCAAAAAGTCAGGAAACAGGCAGTGGAGCGCCAAGAATTCATCGCAGAAGAAATCAAGAAATTGGAAGCAGCAGGCCTTATCAGAGGAGTGCTCCATCCTACGTGGTTGGCCAATCCTGTAGTCGTGCGCAAGGCAAACGGGAAATGGAGGCTTTGTATCGACTTTACCGATGTCAATAAAGCTTGTCCCAAAGACCCATTTCCCTTGCCGCGCATCGACCAGATTGTTGATTCCATGGCCGGATGTGACTTGCTTTCATTTCTTGATGCCTACTCAGGATACCATCAGATCTTCATGGCAGAAGAGTATGAGGAGAAGACGGCATTCATCACTCCACGTGGCACATACTATTTCATACGGATGCCTTTCGGTTTAAAGAATGCTGGTTCAACATTTGCAAGGGTAGTCCATGACGCTTTTGAGCCACAAATACACAGAAATGTGGAAGCCTACATGGATGACATAGTGCTCAAGAGCAAGGACAAGGCAACTCTGATTCAAGATTTAGACAAAACCTTTGCAAATCTGCGCAAGATCAACCTCAAGCTTAACCCTGAGAAGTGTGTGTTTGGAGTCCCCTCCGGCAAGCTTCTCGGGTTCTTCGTGTCTCGGCGGGGAATTGAAGCCAATCCCGACAAGATCAAGGCCATTGAGCATATTGAAGCACCAAAGCGCGTCAAGGATGTACGAAGACTTGCCGGTTGCGTAGCTGCTCTCAGCAGGTTTATCTCTAGGTTTGCTGAGCGTGCCCTGCCGTTTTTCAAAATATTGAAAAAGGCAGGTCCAATGAAATGGACTCCGAAGGCGGAGGCTGCGCTGGAGGACTTGAAGAGATACCTGTCCTCCACTCCAACACTTGTCGCACCTAAGCCACAAGAGAAGTTGCTGCTGTATATAGCGGCAACCAATCAAGTGGTTAGTGATGCGTTAGTGGCGGAGAGGGAGGCGGATGATGAGCCAGCAACCACGGCAGATGCATCCAGCGACAAGCAGGAGACTTCACCGACAAGCTCTGGTCCCGACAAAGATGGATCTGCGCAGGCGCGTGAGGAGGTGCAGAAGAGAATGGTGCAACGCCTAGTTTACTTTGTCAGTTCCCTTCTGTAGGGGGCTAGGTCAAGGTACTCTGGTGTGCAGAAATTGCTTTTCGGCCTTCTCATGGCCTCGAGAAAGCTACGCCATTACTTCCAAGCACATGAGATCACAGTCGTCACTCGTTTTCCGCTGAAGAGGATACTGCAAAATCCAGAAGCAACAGGCAGGATTGTCGAGTGGGCACTGGAACTGTCAAGCTTTGGCCTCAAGTTTGAGAGCACTTCAACTATCCAAAGCAGAGCATTGGCAGAGTTCATAGCAGAGTGGACGCCATCAAGATGAAGAAATTCCAGAAACGAGCATCCCCATCAAGGAAGCGAGCAAAGAGTGGCTGATGTACTTTGATGGTGCCTTCTCGCTGCAAGGCACCGGTGCGGGCGTGTTACTTGTTGCATCCACCGGAGAGCATCTCAAGTACGTAGTCCAGATGCACTTCCCAAGGAGCAAGCAACGAACAATACCACAGAGTATGAAGGTTTGCTTGCCGGTCTCAGGATGGCAGCAGACCTTGGGATCAAGAAGCTCATTGTCAGGGGTGACTCACAGCTTGTCGTCCGCCAAGTGAACAAGAATTATCAGAGTCCGTTGATGGAAGCTTACATTGATGAAGTGAGAAAGCTAGAAGAGCACTTTGACAGCCTATAGATGGAACATGTTCCAAGAGCTCAGAACGACATTGCCGATGGCCTGTCGAAGTGCGCCGCACTTAAGTTACCTGTGGAACCAGGGATCTTTGTGCTCAAACTGACTCAACCATCTGTAACGCCATCAACTGGACAGAGCAAGAAGAGGAAGTTGGTTTCTGGTGACTATTTTCCGGCAGAGCTCCACGAAGGTCCCCAAGATTAACACCAAGGGTGTTGAGGAGCAGTCTGCTCCGGCAAGCCTTAGGGTTTGTTCCGTTGAAGCAGACGCTCCCGACAAGTTTTGCTCCGGCAAGCTTGCCGGGGAACGTCAAGCTCCGGCTGAACCGCAGGTTCTCGCCGTAGAAGCGGATGTTCCCGCAGCAGCAGATGTGCCTTTAGTCCTTGTTGTTGAGCCGCAAGCTCCAGCATGGGCACAGCAGATTGTCCGTTTCCTTCAGACAGGAGAACTTCCCATAAGAGCAAGAAGAAGCGGAAAGAGTAGCCCGGCAGTCAAGTATGTACCAGTTTGTCGACAACACACTGTACAGAAGAAGACTCAACGGTGTGAAATTGAAGTGTATTCACCGGGAAGACAGACAAAAGCTGTTGGCAGAGATACATGGAGGCATATGTGGTCACCACATTGGCGCAAGAGCACTTGCCGGCAAAGCGTTCTGGCAAGGTTTCTTTTGGCCGACAGCCCTCTAGGATGCAACTGCACAAGTAACCAAGTTGAAGCGTGTCAGTTCCATTCCAAGAAGATACACCAGCCAGCTCAAGCTCTCCAGACGATCCCTTTATCCTGTCCATTTTCGGTCTGGGGGCTCGACATCCTCGGCCCCTTCCCCCGAGCTGTCGGGGGCTTTGAGTACTTGTACGTTGCAATCGACAAGTTCACAAAGTGGCCGGAAGTGGAACCAGTGAGGAAGGTGACAGCACAGTCAGCAGTCAAGTTCTTCAGGTCGATTGTTTGCCGTTTCGGGATCCCTAACAGGATAATCACCGACAACGGCACACAATTCACGAGCCGCACCTTCATGCAGTACGTCCAAGATCTTGGCGCCAAGGTCTGCTTTGCTTCTGTTACTCATCCGAGAAGCAACGGTCAAGCGGAGAGGGCGAATGCTGAAGTGCTGCGCGGGCTCAAGACCAGGACTTTCGACAGGCTGTGCAAGTGCGGGAAGAACTGGATTGAGGAGCTGCCGGTGGTTCTTTGGTCGATCAGGACGACGCCAAATCGAGCAACTGGTCAGACACCTTTCGCTCTAGTCTATGGAGCAGAGGCAGTTCTCCCCACGGAACTCGTATACGGGTCACCTTGAGTGCTTGCTTATGATGAGCTTGAGCAAGAGCAGCTGCGACAAGATGACGCGCTGCTCCTTGAGGAGGACCGTCTTCAGGCCGCTGTACGAGCTGCTCGATACCAGCAAGCTTTGCGCCGCTACCATAGCCGCAAAGTTAATGCCAGAAGTCTCGAGGAAGGCAACCTTGTTCTTCGGCGCGTTCAGTCCGCCAAGAATTCCAACAAGTTGACGCCAAAGTGGGAAGGCCCTTACCGGGTGAAACGAGTCACTAGGCCTGGTGCTGTCCGCCTTGAGACCGAAGATGGCATTCCGGTGAGCAACTCCTGGAACATTGAGCATCTTCGTAAGTTTTACCCGTAGGGCGCGGTTGCCGGAACCTGTTCCGGCAACCACCTTTTGTACAAGTCTTGCCGATGTTGCATGTAATCCTTCGTACAAAGCCGGGCATAGACCCCGTACATAAATAAAGCTCATGTGCTCCGCACATCTTGTCAATTTCATGCTTTCTACTTTTTTTGCATGTGTTATCTGACACTTTGTGCAGCACCTACCTCCGGTAAGCAATAACGAGCCGTAAGGCTCCATATCTTTATTTTCTCTTCTTTCTCTTTCTCAAAGAAAGGAAGGTTCCCTCGCCCACAAGTTTGCCGGGGGGAAAGGAGAAGATAATGGTGTGGACTAGGCGTCATTCAAGAAAGTTTCGCCTTACCGGGAAGCAAACAACAGAAAAGCTAAGTTGCTAAAATTTGAGCAATCAGTTATAAATTTTTTAAGTTATCTTCCTCAAACGACCGTGCTTTGTATGGAAAACCTGTGCGCGGAGGAACCAACTCGTAGCTAGTTGCACCCTTACTTTGTTTCAAGTCCGCTCAACAATTTAAGTGAGCTGCGACTAGTTGCGACAAGGTTTCTTGTCGGTAGCGGCACCGCCAGCAGGCTGCTAACGTCCCGCACTCAGCGCTCGTGGCTAAGGTGCCTACCCCGACAAGTTCCCTAAAAGCGTAGGGCAATAACATACAAAGGAAGGAATCAAGTAAAGGTAATAACATAGCAATCACTACCCAAAATAGAGTCATATTACAAGATAGCTTGTCGCAGCTCTAACAGATTGTTCTCATAACATGTCCAGCAGCGACAAGAAAAAGAGAAAGCGGGCGGCCTAATCTACGCGATCGCCCTCAACCCTCTTGATCCCGCTCACCTTGTCCACAATGGGTGCGACAAGAGTCTTGAGCGCTTCCAGATCAGCATCCGGCGGCAAGGTCCTGAGGACGTTGGTGAGGTTGAGGCCTGGGTTGCGAAAGGCCACCTTCACCAGCACCTTTTGAAGAGTTCCCGCGCAGATCTTGCGCGACTCGTCGGCCAGCTGCTTTGGGATCTTCTCCCGGAGTCGCTGGAGGGCCGTCGCCACGCCTTTGAAGAACAAGCTGAGCTTGGCGCTGGGATGGAGGTGCTCATCGAAGGAATACCCGAGATCCTCCATCCCCAGTTGCGCCAGCTCCCTATCGATGGCTGCGGCAACATCCACGAGACCCTCCGTCTAGTGATCCACATTCTCCCTAAAAGTGTTCTGGGCGGCAGCAGCACTCACCAGCAGCGCCTCGTCAGCCTTGATTTTCTCCTTCAAGGCCACCTCCTGCTCCCTGGCGCCGTCCATCGTCTGGGTCAAAGTAGCCAGTTTCAACTCAAGATCTGCATTGGAGTCCTTGGAGGCGCTAAGCTCCTTGCTCCTCTCGGCGAGACGACCCTGCAGCTCGCCATGAGCGGTGGCGTCCTTCTCGCGCTCACGCTTGAGCGCAGCAAGCTCCTCGCCGCTCGCCTTGAGATCGGCCTCCAGCTGCGCCACTTTTGTCTCCAGCTCCTTCTTGGCGGCCTCGGCACCTATGGAAGCATCCTCTGCTTCCTTGAGAGCCCCGCTGAATGTTTACTCGCGCGCGGCAAGCTCCTCTTCTTGGCTGTCAAGGTTGACCTTCCGCTACGCCAACTCGCCTTCCTGCGTAGACAGCTTCTCGGCAACAAGCCGCTGTTTCTCTTCAACTTCAGCCTTCTTGAGGAGGAAGGCTTTCCGCTCCTCGGCGAGTTGCTCCCGCTCCTCTGCTAGGGACCAGAGAGTTTCCTGGTTAAGGCCCTGGAGCTCCTCCGCGCGCTTCTTGATGTCCACTCCCGCCTTTGCGACAAGCACTTCTCGGGATGCCAGCTTGGCTTGTCGGGCGCGGTAGAGCGACAACAGCTTCCGCAGCAGCCGCTCCTCCTCAGGCTCGCCGCTGCTGCTGCTCGGCGCGTCGACTAGCGTCAGCCCAGCGGAGGCAAGCACCTCTCCATCCAAGATTTCTCCTTCGACCGGTGCCCTGGAGCTTGACGCCCAGGGGAGCTTGATGAAGATGCCATCGCCAGCCTTCAAATAGGCACCGGGCTGGGGCTCTTCGGAGCCTGACACTGCAGCAGCGGCGGAGGGATCGGCGGTCGGCGTACCGCCTGACGCTCCTGCGGCCTCGGGGCCGTCAGTGCGATCACCGGACCCCTCGCCAGCTTCTGCGGCGGCAGCTTTGGTGGCCTCTTCGCCGGCGGGATCATCATCGCCGGCTTCTTCTGCGGTGGCAGCAGCATCGTCGGTATTTCCGCATGCGTTCTCCTCGCCGGCGACCTCGGTTTTCATCGGCTCCGTAGTAGAGGGATCTGACGAACGGAAAAAGGGAGAAAAGTCAAGCAAATATTCAAAAAGTAAATCAGAAGAAGAAGAACCCAAGGGAAGTTTTCAAGCAAGAGGATTACCTGCACTAGGATCTACAGTCATGGTCTCCGCCACCGGGGGGTCGCCAGTGCTGTCCCTTGCCGGAGAACTCTCCCTTGCCGGAGACTTCTCCCTTACCGGAAAACTCTCCCTTGCCGGAGAACGCTCCCTTGCCGGGAAATCCTCCCTTGGCAGTGTAGTCGAAGCAGATGGCATGTCGGGAGCAGCTTCCGTGCACTCCTGGTGAGGCTGCTCTGCTCCTACGCAAACCAATAATCAGATGTCAGCAAAGGAAGAGCACCCATGTGTGCCTAACAGCAGGAAGTAAACCATATACTTACGTTGGGGGCTGCACTGGGGGCTGCTTTGGGGAATAGTTGCCGGGCCCGGCAAGATGGTCTCGGACACGTCCCCTGCTGTCGCGGTGGGTTCGTGCTTGATGACAATCACCGGGGCCTTGGCTCTCTTCGCCGCTCTCTGGGCCAGAGTCCTGAAAAGGAATGGGTTCGGAGTAAAGCAAATCAGATACAAGACAAAACAGCAAGAATTGAAGAACTACAAGTACAGCAGAGAATCTTACTTCTCTTCTTCCTCATCGGAGCTGAGCGCGGAGAGATCGAAGTCCGGCTCGCCTCCGGCACGATGAGGCGGAGGAGTAGGTTCCCTTAGCCGCTTGGCAGGAGCAGAAGCGGTGGACCGGGAAGACCCCGCTCCAGTTGCCGCAGCGGCGTGAGGTGCTCCCGCGGACACAGTGCTGGCCGCGGTGGAGCGCGTCGCGCGGCGCGGCGGCTGTTGACTAGTCTGCCGCCCCGCTACGTTCCCGGCCTTCCCGAGACGCCTTATTGGTGGAGCTGGGGGCTCCGCTTGTGGCGGGCTGTCTGAAGGTGGGGAGGAGGAGGAGCCGATCTTCAACAAGTCGCTCGCGCCCTCGGCAGGCTCGCTCGACTCAGCTTCAGGCCCGGCAAGCTCTCCCTCACCGGCAAGCTCCTCTCGCTCGACAAGGCTTGTCGCCTCTGCTGCCTCCGCCTCCTCCACGGTGAATCCAAACTCGCCCGTGGCAGCGGCTGCTGCCGCCTCTTCCAGCCTGACGGCGATGCGCTGCATCTCCGCATCGGTGGTGTCGCGAGTAAGGCTCTTCTGTTCATCAGAGCGGACCGGCACTTCTAACAAGCCGTCAAAGAACTCCTGCACGACGTCGTCTGCAGGTCTTGCCAAGTTGGGACAATTCCATGCGAATCGCACAGCGGCATCATTGCACGGATGAGGTCGAGCGAGGAGTTGTTGCACAGCGGAACGACACTCCTCGGCAACCTGAATGCTCCAGGATGTTCAGGATCATGCTTGAACAGTTCCAGGAGCATCGCGTCCAGTTCCAGGACAGTGAAGTTGAAGTTGAGGCCCGGGCGCAGCCTCATGATATCCGCCGCATTCTGGAACTCCCAGGCGGGTCTCCTCCTCTCCTGCAGGGGGGCGATGCGGCGGCGAAGAAAATCTGCACCAACGGCGCCTACAGTGAGCCCGGCAAGCCTGAGGCGTAGGATCCGGGTGACGGCAATCTTCAGCCTACCGTCTTCCGGGGCCACGTTGCTCCAATCGTTGCCGCGCACTACTGGGGCTTGGCGCTGGGCGGTAAATGGCTGTGGGTTCTCCTCGACAATCCAGCACCAGTCTGCTCTCCATTCATCCCACTTGCTGTGCAGATCTCCCTCCAGATAAGCTTCCTTCTTGCCAGTTCTCGAGATCCAGGCGATTCCGCCAGATAAAGGCTCCCCTCTCTCAACTCGGGGCATAAAGAAGTGACAGAAAAGAGCTACATTTGGATAGACTCCAACAAAGGTTTCGCAGAGATGTGCGAAAACTGCCATGGTCAGAACGGCATTGGGGATGAAGTCAAGGAGGCGAAACCCGTAGGTGTTCATGATGTCACAGAAAAATTCAGAGAAAGGCGGGCAGAGCCCGCAATAGAAGAACAACGCGAAGAAGGGATATCCATTCGGAGCCAGTTCCGAAGCGGCAGCTGAGAGTACCTTCGTGCTTGGATGCGCTCGCGTCTCCGTCGACCAGAAGAGGTAGTAATACTCCCTCAGCTCCTTCGCGGCGAGCTGGGGGGGGGGAGATTGCCAGCTCCTTTCGCAGCACCACGAGCCGCTGCGCCTCGGCCGACTTCACAACCTTCCCCTTGTTGGATTTCGGAGCCATGGCGTAGGTGGTGGGGGAGATCGACGGTGTTGGTGGTGCTGGTGGCGATGGGGGGCAGAGCGCTGCTCTCTTTCAGCTTTGGGAAGAAGGGGGGAAGCGGCGGAGATTTCTGAGATTGGAGTAGCAACCGGCGAGATGGGCGAACTGCCCCTGTTTCCCCTGCTTATAAAGAGGGAGGGGGCGGACGCTCCGTCTTTACGAATAAAGAAACCACCCACGATCTCTCCCACGACGCCGCATTCGACGCGTGCCGTTCGGGGAGGGCGCGGTGGATACGGAGTGAGATACAGCGTAACCCAGGCCGCGCGTGCCCGTGCCCTGTTTTGGGCCTGGCCCAACAGCGCTCGGCACCGTGTGTGGCCCAGGCCCGGGGGCTCCTGTCGGTGTACTAGAGTAGGGGTACCCCAGTATCCCGAACTTGTGCACGGGCAGTCGCAGCACCCCGCGGCAAGGCTTGCCGGGTGACCGCCAAGGTCCTCCGTGGTTCCTTTGGAGCCATTCAAGAACAAAGTATTCAAGCCAAGGAGACAAGGCCCCGGCAAGAGGAGCTTGCTGGGAAGGCCAACCAAGGCATCTCAGGGAACTTGCCGCAACGCGCCACGCGTCCCGGCAAGGCCCGGTAAGCGACAAGCTTCCGGACGCGACAAGACAATGACCGCGGCAAGGTGCTTGCCGCGGCAGGCTACCACTCTGTACCCGCGCTCCAGCACATCCACCAACGTGTCGCCCTGGGGCCTTTCCAGGTGCGCGTGGCAAGAGGCTGTGCAGCCAGCGGTGCGCGGTGGCAAGCGGCGCTGACAAGATTGCCATCGTGGCAAGCGGTGGCGTCCCTGACGGTCACTTTTTGCACTATTTGGGCGACGCAGACGGGCATTTAATGCCTTTGTCCCCTGCCGTTAGGGTTAGGTATGATACACTGTACAGGTAGTTGTACCTACCGCAATTCCTTTTCCATTTTTACCCTTGTCTATGTTGCCACCTGTCGGTGACCCCTTTAGCATATAAAAGGAGGCCCATGCGCAACGTAGAGGGAGGTGGGAGGGCAGAAAAACACTCACGCTCGGTCTTGTTAGCAGCTAGTGTGTACTGTAGCACTCAGCGCTCCCGAGCAAGAACTCAATACACTCAGACATGCAGCAGTAGGAGTATTATCTCTCCGGAGAACTCCAAAGCTGGGTAAACTGCTCGTGTGCTTCGCCTCGATCTGCTCTTCATGCGATCTCCGCCCCCCGCCGAACCGAAAGGGGCTCGGTCCACCGGTCCCATAGGTGTTCGTGGATCAGCTTCCCCGACAGCGCTCCTCTGGGAAAGCGCTACTACTAAGTCGATATAGCAGTAGTGTAGGTTGAGGCACGCTATGAAGGAAATATGCCCTAGAGGCAATAATAAAGTTATTATTTATTTCCTCATATCATGATAAATGTTTATTATTCATGCTAGAATTGTATTAACTGGAAACATAATACATGTGTGAATACATAGACAAACTTAACATCACTAGTATGCCTCTACTTGACTAGCTCATTAATCAAAGATGCTTGTGTTTCCTAACCATAGACATGTGTTGTCATTTGATTAACAGGATCACATCATTAGAAGAATGATGTGATTGACTTGACCCATTCCGTTAGCTTAGCATTTGATCATTTAGTATGTTGCTATTGCTTTCTTCATGACTTATACAAAGTTCCTACAATTATGAGATTATGCAACTCCCGTTTACCAAAGGAACACTTTGTGTGCTACCAAACGTCACAACGTAACTGGGTGATTATAGAGGAGCTCTATAGGTGTCTCCAAAGGTACATGTTGAGTTGGCATATTTCGAGATTAGGTTTTGTCACTCCGATTGTCGGAGAGGTATCTCTGGGCCCTCTCGGTAATGCACATCACAACGAGCCTTGCAAGCAATGTAGCTAACGAGTTAGTTACGGAATGATGCATTACATAACGAGTAAACAGACTTGCTGGTAACAAGATTGAACTACGTATTGGATACCGACGATCGAATCTCGGGCAAGTAACACACCGATGGCAAAGGGAACAATGTATGTTGTTATGCGGTTTGACCGATAAAGATCTTCGTAGAATATGTAGGAGCCAATATGAGCATCCAGGTTCCGCTATTGGTTATTGACCAGAAACAGTTCTAGGTCATGTCTACATAGTTCTCGAACCCGTAGGGTCCGCACGCTTAACGTTACGATGACAGTTATATTATGAGTTTATAAGTTTTGATGTACCTAAGGTTGTTTGGAGTCTCGGATGTGATCACGGACATGATGAGGAGTCTTGAAATGGTCGAGACATAAAGATTGATATACTGGAAGCCTATATTTGGATATCGGAATCGTTCCGGGTGAAATCGGGATTTTACTGGAGTACCGGGGGGTTACCGGAACCCCCCCCCCGGGGGGGTTAATGGGCCTACATGGGCCCTAAGGGAGAAGAGGAGGGCCGGCTAGGGCAGGCCGCACGCCCCCTCCCCCTAGTCCGAATAGGACAAGGAAGGGGGGGCGGCGCCCCCCTTTCCTCTTTCGTCCTTCCCCCTTCCTTCTCCAACAAGGCAAGAGGGGGGGAGTTCTACTCCCGGTGGGAGTAGGACTCCTCCAGGCGCACCCCTAGGGGCCGGCCGCACCTCCCCCTCCCTCCTTTATATACGGGGGCAGGGGGGCACCCCATAACACACAAGTTGATCTTTGCGATCGTTCCTTAGCCATGTGCGGTGCCCCCTCCACCATATTCCACCTCGGTCATATCGTAGCAGTGCTTAGGCGAAGCCCTGCATCGGTAGAACATCATCACTGTCACCACGCCGTCGTGCCGACGGAACTCATCCCCGACACCCTGCTAGATCGGAATTCGGGGATCGTCATCGAGCTGAACGTGTGCTGAACTCGGAGGTGCCGTACGTTCGGTACTTGGATCGGTCGGATCGTGAAGACGTACGACTACGTCAACCGCGTTGTTCTAACGCTTCCGCTTTCGGTCTACGAGGGTACGTGGACAACACTCTCCCCTCTTGTTGCTATGCATCACCATGATACTTGCGTGTGCGTAGGAATTTTTTTTGAAATTACTACGTTCCACAACAGTGGCATCCGAGCCTGGTTTTATGCGTAGATGTCATATGCACGAGTAGAACACAAGTGAGTTGTGGGCGATACAAGTCATACTGCTTACCAGCATGTCATACTTTGGTTCAGCGGTATTTTGAGATGAAGCGGCCCGGACCGACATTACGCGTACGCTTACGCGAGACTGGTTTCAGCGTTACGAGCACTCATGCTTAAAGGTGACTGGCGGGTGTCTGTCTCTCTCACTTTAGTTGAACCAAGTGTGGCTACACCCGGTCTTTGTGAAGGTTAAAATAGCACTAACTTGACGAACTAACGTTGTGGTTTTGATGCGTAGGTAAGAACGGTTCTTGCTCAGGCCGTAGCAGCCACGTAAAATTTGCAACAACAAAGTAGAGGACGTCTAACATGTTTTTGCAGGGCATGTTGTGATGTGATATGGTCAAGACGTGATGCTATATTTTATTGTATGAGATGATCATCTTTTGTAACCGAAGTTATCAGCAACTGGCAGGAGCCATATGGTTGTCGCTTTATTGTATGAAATGCAAATGCCCTGTAATTGCTTTACTTTATCACTAAGCGGTAGCGATAATCGTAGAAGCAATAGATGGCGTAAACGACAACGATGCTACGATGGAGATCAAGGTGTCGCGCCGGTGACGATGGTGATCACGACGGTGCTTCGGATATGGAGATCACAAGCACAAGATGATGATGGCCATATCATATCACTTATATTGATTGCATGTGATGTTTATCCTTTATGCATCTTATCTTGCTTTGATTGACGGTAGCATTGTAAGATGATCTCTCACTAAATTATCAAGAAGTGTTCTCCCTGAGTATGCACTATTGCGGAAGTTCTTCATGCTGAGACACCACGTGATGATCGGGTGTGATAGGCTCTAGGTTCAAATACAACGGGTGCAAAACAGTTGCACATGCGGAATACTCAGGTTAAACTTGACGAGCCTAGCATATACAGATATGGCCTCGGAACACGGAGACGGAAAGATCGAACATGAATCATATAGTAGATATGATCAACATAGTGATGTTGACCATTGAAACTACTCCATCTCACGTGATGATCGGACATGGTTTAGTTGATTTGGATCACGTGATCACTTAGATGGCTAGAGAGATGTGTGTCTAAGTGGGAGTTCTTAAGTAATATTATTAATTGAACTTAAATTTATCATGAACTTAGTACCTGATAGTATTTTGCTTGTCTATGTTTGTTGTAGATAGATGGCTCGTGCTGTTGTTCCGTTGAATTTTAATGCGTTCCTTGAGAAAGCTAAGTTGAAAGATGATGGTAGCAACTACACGGACTGGGTCCGTAACCTGAGGATTATCCTCATTGCTGCACAAAAGAATTACGTCCTCGAAGCACCGCTGGGTGCCAGGCCTGCTGCAGATGCAACTGACGACGTTAAGAACGTCTGGCAGAGCAAAGCTGATGACTACTCGATAGTTCAGTGTGCCATGCTTTATGGCTTGGAACCGGATCTTCAACGACGTTTTGAACGTCATGGAGCATATGAGATGTTCCTGGAGTTGAAGTTAATATTTCAAGAAAATGCCCGGATTGAGAGATATGAAGTCTCTAATAAGTTCTATAGCTGTAAGATGGAGGAGAATAGTTCTGTTACTGAACACATACTCAAAATGTCTGGGTATAATAATCACTTGATTCAACTGGGAGTTAATCTTCCTGATGATAGTGTCATTGACAAAATTCTTCAATCACTGCCACCAAGCTACAAGAGCTTCGTGATGAACTATAATATGCAAGGGATGGATAAGACTATTCCCGAGCTCTTCGCAATGCTAAAGGCTGTGGAGGTAGAAATCAAGAAGGATCATCAAGTGTTGATGGTCAATAAGACCATCAATTTCAAGAAAAAGGGCAAAGGGAAGAAGAAGGGGAACTTCAAGAAGAACGGCAAACAAGTTGCTGCTCAAGAGAAGAAACCCAAGTCTGGACCTAAACCTGAGACTGAGTGCTTCTACTGCAAGCAGACTTGACACTAGAAGCGGAACTGCCCCAAGTATTTGGCGGATTAGAAGGATGGCAAAGTGAACAAAGGTATATGTGATATACATGTTATTGATGTGTACCTTACTAATGCTCGCAGTAGCACCTGGGTATTTGATACTGGTTCTGTTGCTAATATTTGCAACTCGAAACAGGGACTATGGATTAAGCGAAGATTGGCTAAGGACGAGGTGACGATGCGCGTGGGAAATGGTTCCAAAGTCGATGTGATCGCGGTCGGCACGCTACCTCTACATCTACCATCGGGATTTATTTTAGACCTAAATAATTGTTATTTGGTGCCAGCGTTGAGCATGAACATTATATCTGGATCTTCTTTGATGCGAGACGGTTATTCATTTAAATTACAGAATAATGGTTGTTCTATTTATATGAGTAATATATTTTATGGTCATGCACCCTTGAAGAGTAGTCTATTTTTATTGAATCTCGATAGTAGTGATACACATATTCATAATGTTGAAGCCAAAAGATGCAGAGTTGATAATGATAGTGCAACTTATTTGTGGCACTGCTGTTTAGGTCATATCGGTGTAAAGCGCATGAATAAACTCCATACTGATGGACTTCTGGAATCACTTGATTATGAATCACTTGGTACTTGCGAACCGTGCCTCATGGGCAAGATGACTAAAATGCCGTTCTCCGGAACTATGGAGCGAGCAACTGATTTATTGGAAATCATACATACTGATGTATGTGGCCCAATGAATATTGAGGCTCGCGGCGGGTATCGTTATTTTCTCACCTTCACAGATGATTTGAGAAGATATGGGTATATCTACTTGATGAAACACAAGTCTGAAACATTTGAAAAGTTCAAAGAATTTCATAGTGAAGTGGAAAATCATCGTAACAAGAAAATAAAATTTCTAGATCTGATCGTGGAGGAGAATATTTGAGTTACGAGTTTGGTTTACATTTGAAACAATGCGGAATAGTTTCGCAACTCACGCCACCCGGAACACCACAACGAAATTGTGTGTCCGAATGTCGTCATCGTACTTTACTAGATATGGTGCGATCTATGATGTCTCTTACTGATTTACCGCTATCGTTTTGGGGTTATGCTTTAGAGATGGCCAGATTCACGTTAAATAGGGCACCATCAAAATCCGTTGAGACGACGCCTTATGAACTGTGCTTTGGCAAGAAACCAAAGTTGTCGTTTCTTAAAGTTTGGGGCTGCGATGCTTATGTGAAGAAACTTCAACGAGATAAGCTCGAACCCAAATCGGAGAAATGTGTCTTCATAGGATACCCAAAAGAGACTATTGGGTACACCTTCTATCACAGATCTGAGGGCAAGATTTTCGTTGCTAAATTCGGATCCTTTCTAGAGAAGGAGTTTCTCTCAAAAGAAGTGAGTGGGAGGAAAGTAGAACTTGATGAGGTAACTGTACCTGCTCCCTTGTTGGAAAGTAGTTCATCACAAGAATTGGTTCCTGTGACAACTACACCAATCAGTGAGGAAGCTAATGATATTGATCATGAAACTTCAGATCAAGTTACAACTGAACCTTGTAGGTCTACCAGAGTAAGATCCGCGCCAGAGTGGTACGGTAATCCTATTCTGGAAGTCATGTTTCTTGACCATGGCAAACCTACGAACTATGAGGAAGCGATGATGAGCCCAAATTCCGGAAAATAGCTTGAAGCCATGAAATCTGAGATGGGATCCATGTATGAGAACAAAGTATGGACTTTGTTTGACTTGCTTGATGATCGGCAAGCCAACGAGAATAAATGGATCTTCAAGAAGAAGACTGACGCTGATGGTAATGTAACTGTCTACAAAGCTCGACTTGTTGCAAAAGGTTTTCGACAAGTTCAAGGGGTCCTACTCCCGGTGGGAGTAGGACTCCTCCAGGCGCACCCCTAGGGGCCGGCCACACCTCCCCCCTCCCTCCTTTATATACGGGGGCAGGGGGGCACCCCATAACACACAAGTTGATCTTCGTGATCGTTCCTTAGCCGTGTGCGGTGCCCCCCTCCACCATATTCCACCTCGGTCATATCGTTGCGGTGCTTAGGCGAAGCCCTGCGTCGGTAGAACATCATCATCGTCACCATGCCGTCGTGCTGACGGAACTCATCCCCGACACCCTGCTGGATCGGAGTCCGGGGATCGTCATCGAGCTGAACGTGTGCTGAACTCGGAGGTGCCGTACCTTCGGTACTTGGATCGGTCGGATAGTGAAGACGTACAACTACATCAACCGCATTGTTCTAACGCTTCCGCTTTCGGTCTACGAGGGTACGTGGACAACACTCTCCCCTCGCGTTGGTATGCATCACCATGATCCTTGCGTGTGCGTAGGATTTTTTTTGAAATTACTACGTTCCCCAACACGCTACTGCTAACCTTTAGCTATAGCGCCGTACTAGTAGCGCTCCAGCCCGCGCTACTGATAGGCCTAAAACCCGCGCTGCTACTAGGCTCTTCCCTAGTAGTGAAGGGCAGGCGGGCGCCAGACGGGCTCTAGCGGGCGTAGAGTACCAGTTTCTCTTTGGTGCAAGGGAGGCAAGCAGCAGGCGCGGAGTCCCGAGGAATCAGCCAAAGGTTTCCATTCCGGTGCGACAAGACCAAGACCACCAGGACAGCAGGACGGGGGTCATCGCCGAGCCTACCGTAGTGCCACGACCAGAGGCTTTTCGTAGGCAAAGACCACTTTAGTCAGGATGGATGTACTTGTGGTCCCCCTTCAAATTTTGACGTTGTGGGATCCCTTCCCGCCAACATTTGGGAAGAGGACCAAGGCCACTATAAATAGGACTTAGCCACCACCATACAGAGCGGTCGAGAAAAGAGGGAAAGAGGGGAACAAGGATCGGACCCATTCTCTCTGACCACCTCACCAGCTCACCCGAGCTTAAGAACACCTCACCTCCTGAGGCTTGTTCATCCACTATACTAGTTCATCCACAGGCCCTCGAGGTAATCCACCAAAACGCTAGAGTAGGGTATTACACCGCAGGGTGGCTCGAACCAGGGTAAACTATGGTGTATGATGTCTACTACACAACCTTCTTCTAATAGATGTTGTTGGGCCTGCAGGTGCACAAGTTTGTAGGACAGTAGAAAATTTCCTCAAGTGGGTGACCTAAGGTTTATCAATCCGTGTGAGGTGTAGGGTGAAGATGGTCTCTCTCAAACAACCCTGCAACCAAATAACAAAGTGTCTCTTGTGTCCCCAACACACCCAATACAATGTAAATTGTATAGGTGCACTAGTTCGACGAAGAGATGGTGATACAAGTGCAATATGGATAGTAGATATAGGTATTTGTAATATGAAAATATGAAAACAGCAAGGTAACAAGTGGTAAAAGTGAGCGTAAACGGTATTGCAATGGTAGGAAACAAGGCATAGGTTTCATGCTTTCACTACTGCAAGTTCTCTCAACAATAATTACATAATTGGAACATATAACTATCCCTCAATATGCAACAAAGAGTCACTCCAAAGCCACTAATAGCGGAGAACAAATGAAGAGATTATGGTAGGGTATGAAACCACCTCAAACTTATCCTTTCTATTCTATCTATTCAAGAGTCCGTAGTAAAATAACATGTAGCTATTCTTTTCGTTCAATCTATCATAGAGTTCATACTAGAATAACACCTTAAGACACAAATCAACCAAAACCCTAATGTCACCTAGATACTCCATTGTCACCTAAAGTATCCGTGGGCATGATTATACGATATGCATCACACAATCTCAGATTCATCTATTCAACCAACACAAAGTACTTCAAAGAGTGCCCCAAAGTCAAGACAAAAACGTGTGCAACCCCTATGCATAGGTTCATGGGCGGAACCCGCAAGTTGATCTCCAAAACATACATCAAGTGGATCACGTTATATCCCATTGTCACCACAGATAAACACGGCAAGACATACATCAAGTGTTCTCAAATCCTTAAAGACTCAATCCGATAAGATAACTTCAAAGGGAAAAATCAATCCATTACAAGAGAATAGAGGGGGAGAAACATCATAAGATCCAACTATAATAGCAAAGCTCGCGATACATCAAGATCGTGCGAAGTCAAGAACACGAGAGAGAGAGAGAGAGAGAGAGAGAGAGAGAGAGAGATCAAACACATAGCTACAGGTACATACCCTCAACCCAAGGGTGAACTACTCCCTCCTCGTCATGGAGAGCACCGGGATGATGAAGATGGCCACAAGTGAGGGATTCCCCCTCCGACAGGGCGCCAGAATGGGCTCCCGAGAGGTTTTTGGTGGCTACAGAGGCTTGCGGTGGCGGAACTCCCGATCTATCTTCGTATTCGATGGTTTTAGGGTATATGGGAATATATAGGAGAAAGAAGTCGGTCGGGGGAGCCTCGAGGGGCCAACGAGACAGGGGGTGCGCCCAGGGGGTGGGCGCGCCCTCCTATCTCCTGGCCTCCTCGAAGGTTCCCTGGCTTGTACTCCAAGTCTCCCGGATCATGTTCGTTCCAAAAATAATGCTCCCGAAGCTTACATTCCGCTTGGACTCCGTTTGATATTCCTTTTCTTTGAAATACTAAAACAGGCAATAAAACCACAATATGGGCTGGGCCTCCGGTTAATAGGTTAGTCCCAAAAGTTATATAAAAGTGTATAATAAAGCCCATAAACATTCAAAATAGATAATAAAATAGCATGAATGCTTCATAAATTATAGATACATTGGAGACATATCAGCATCCCCAAGCCTAATTCCTGCTCGTTCTCGAGTAGGTAAATGATAAAAGAAAGAATTTATGAAGTGTGAATGCTAGCAGGTGCACAAGTTTGATCAATGATAATTTCAGTCACCTTTCCTAACATGATTATATGTCATAACAGTAGTTCATCTCATAAAACTTCTCAAGATCAAGTAACAAGTTATTCACATGTTAAAGCATAGACCATAAACTTTCTTGAAAACTAGAAAACTTCATTCTTAATCATCAAACAATTGCAATTCATCTTATTTTCAGGAAGGGTCTATGTCAGAGCTTTGATTTAGCAAACTCCACATACTCAACTATCATATAGTCTTCTACAATTGCTAACACTCATGCAATACTTATGGTTATGGAGTTTTAGTCGGACACTGAGAAAGATGGGGGCTTATAGTGTTGCCTCCCGACGTATTCACCTTTGGGTGATGTCAAGAATAATAGTTCATGCTAACTTACATCCAATTGGATATATATATCAGGATTTTTCCAACACGAGGTGCTTGCCAAAGGATAAAATGAAAAAGGGAAAGGTGAAGATCACCTTGACTCTTGCATAAAGTAAAAGACATAAAGTAAAAGATAGGCCCTTCGCAGAGGGAAGCAGAGGTTGTCATGCGCTTTTAGGGTTGGATGCAAAAAATCTTAATGCAAAAGAACGTCACTTTATATTGCCACTTGTATATGGACCTTTATTATGCAGTCCATCGCTTTTATTGCTTCCGTAACAAGATCGTATAAAGCTTAATTTCTTCACACTAATAGATCAGACATATTTAGAGAGCAATTTTTATTTCTTGCACCGATGACAACTTACTTGAAGGATCTTACTCAATCCATAGGTAGGTATAGTGGACTCTCATGGCAAAACTGGGTTTACAGATATTTGGAAGCACAAGTAGTATCTCTACTTGGTGCAAGGAATTTTGGCTAGCATGAGGGGGAAAGGCAAGCTCAACATGTTTGAATGATCCATGACAATATACTTTAACTGAGATGTGAGAAAACATAACCCATTACATTGTGTTCCTTGTCCAACATCAATTCTTTAGCATGTCATACTTAATGAGTGCTCACAATTATAAAATATGTCTAAGATAGTATATCTATATGAAAAATCTCTCTTCCTTCAATATTCTTTCATGAATTGTTCAAATGATCAATACAATGCTTGCTAACCTTCAATAAATTTACAACCTCTACTTCTTAGATGTGAAGTCATTACTCCCCATGGGATAAGCAAATGAAACATATATAATTTCAGATTTATGACATTCAACTCATTCAACCATTTACTCATAGGATATAAGTGAAGCACACGAGTAAATGAAAAACTACTCCAACCAGATATAAGTGAAGACCAATGAGTAGCTAAATAATTATGTAACTATGTGAAGACTCTCTCTCATTTAAGAAATTCAGATCTTAAGTACTTTATTCAAGCAGCAAGCAAAGCAAGATAAAATGACATTGCAAGGATAGCATAACTCATGTGAAGAAGCAAAAACTTAGGTTCAACCGATACTAACGGATAATTGTTGAAGAAGAAAGGTGGGATGCCTACCGGGGCATCCCCAAGCTTATATACTTGAGACTTCTTGAAATATTATCTGGGGTTGCATTGGCCATCCCCAATCTTGAACTTTTGTGTCTCCTTAATTCCCCTCATATCATGGTTTCTCTTTTTATCAAAAGCTTCATCCACACCAAACTCAACAAGAACTCGTGAGATAGGTTAGTATAAACCAATGCAAAACCTTATCATTTTCTACTGTAACAAATCACTAAAATTATTATTCAACATCGCATACTAAATGTCTCTGCATATTTAATACTCCTATCCTCAAATAGAATCATTAAACAAGCAAACATATGCAAACAATGCAAACATAACAGCAATCTGCCAAAACAGTACAGTCTGTAAAGAATGCAAGATTCATCATACTTCCCTAACTACAAAAATTATGAGAAAAATACTAAGCTGTAGAAGATTTATCAGATCTCATTATGCAAAAAGTTTCAACACTATACCATTCTCTGACTTTTCTAGGGAATTTTTGCAACAGCGGTAAACTTTCTGTTTTCAAACAGCAACATGTATACTAGCAAAATAAGCATGGTAAAGGTTATCCTTGACATTTTTATTGAAAATAAAGATGAAAAACATTATTCTAAATAACAGTAAGCAAATACTAACAAAAGAAAATAACATGATGCTCCAAGCAAAACACATATCACATGGTGAATAAAAATATAGCTCCAAGTAAAGTTACCGATGAACGAAGATGAAAGAGGGGATGCCTTCCGGGGCATCCCCAAGCTTAGGCTCTTGGTCATCCTTGAATATTACCTTGGGGTGCCTTGGGCATCCCCAAGCTTAGGCTCTTGCCACTATTTATTCCATAGTCCATCGAATCTTTACCCAAAACTTGAAAACTTCACAACACAAAACTCAACAGAAAACTCGTAAGCTCCGTTAGTATAAGAAAATAAAACCACCACTTAGGTACTGTAGTGAACTCATTCTAAATTCATATTGGTGTAATATCTACTGTACTCCAACTTATCTATGGTTCATACCCTCCGATACTACTCATAGGTTCATCAAAATAAGCAAACAAATATAGAAAACAGAATCTGTCAAAAACAGAACAGTCTGTAGTAATCTGTATCAAACGTATACTTCTGTACGTCCAAAATTCTACCAAATTAGGAAGTCCTAAGAAATTTATGTACCAGTCCAGAGCAAAAATAATAAGATCAGCAGAACATTCCAGTGAATTAACAAAACTAATTTACTGGGTGCAAAAGTTTCTGATTCTCAGCAGGATCAACACAACTATCACCATAGGTATCCTAAAGGTCTTACTTGGCACTTTATTGAAACAAAACCTATAAAACATGATTACTACAGTAGAATAATCATGTGTACACACAAAAACAGTAAGGTCAAATATTGGGTTGTCTACCAGCAAGTGCTTTTCTTTAATGCCTTTCTAGCTAGGCATGATGATGACAATGATGCTCACGTAAAAGATAAGAATTGAAACATAACGGGAGCCTCATGAAGCATATGACTAGCACATTTAAGTCTAACCCACTTCCTATGCATATGGATTTTGTGAGCAAACAACATATGGGAACAATAATCAACAAGCATAGGAAGGCAAAACAAGCATAACTTCAAAACTTTAAGCACATAGAGAGGAAATTTGACATTATTGCAATTCCTATAAGCATACATTCCTCCCTCATAATAATTTCCAGTAGCATCATGTCAGGACCCCGACTCGATGTCACATCGATCTAGCCGGTAACACCTCATATCACTTTGCGGCCTCACGCACGGTATCCCCACGGGTGTCGCCTTACCTTTGCCCGGGACCGTTTGCGCCTTTTGGCTCACGTATATGATAGTGTCGCTAGCATCCATATGATAAGGAGCCCGGGCTGACATGACTAGTCGTAAACCCAAAGTGGCACAGACTTACAGGGACAGGCATTCATGACCCAGCTTCGAACGTGTCGGTCATCAGCAAGTGGGTCCGGGCTGTAGCACTGGGCTAGCAGGACTCCGGTAAACCGGGCTGTAGCGGGCTAACAGGACTCCGGTACTCAAAGCGTGACATTTCCCCGAAGGGACAGACACAGGAACGAAGAAGGACACATGCCGGCCAGCCTAAGTGTTCCGGAGCAGTAGCAAGCTACCATGGCTCGGTGGAAACACTAGGAGACATTTCCCGGTAAGAGAGGCTACTAAAGATAAACAACTAGATAGTCAGATCCCACACATACCAAGCATTTCAATAACATACACACAATATGCTCGATATGTGCAATACAACATGGCATCACAAAATGACTCTACGACTCAAGTAGTTTATTCAATAGGCTCCGAGGAGCGAGATATTACAAACATGGGTCTCATGACCCAACAATCAGAGCATACAAGTCAAAGCACATGCGGAAGCTTAACATGTCTGAGTACAGACATCTAGAAATGAAAAAGGCTGAGAAGCCTGACTATCTACCAGATCCTGCCGAGGGCACAAGATCATAGCTGAGGTAACAAGCTAAACGTCGAAGTCCACGTGGAACTACTAGTGAGACTGAAGTCTCTCTGCAAAAACATAAATTAAGCAACGTGAGTACAAATGTACCCAGCAAGACTTACATCAGATCTATCTACATATGCATCATTATCAACAAAGGGGTGGTGGAGTTTAACTGCAGCAAGCCAGCTTTGACTCGGTGGCTAACCTGAACTACGACTGCAAGTAACTCTTTTGAGGTGGCGCACACGAGTCCACATATTCACCATATCAATACACCACTATGGATCCGCTCCCGTCTCCCTACGAGAACGCCATCCATAGCACTCACGCTTATCTTGCGTATTTTAGAGTATCCACTTTCACTTGTCTATGAACTATGCAATGGGGTCCAAGTTTCCATATCCGAGGAATCCGGCTATTCGAATAGATGATGATAACCCTGCAGGGGTGTACTTCTTCACACACGCTTTCGCCACTTATCGCCCTGTACACGTCATGTACCTCGGCAACCTTCAAGCGGAAGCCGGGCGAGGGAGTCGGCCACGACCTGACTAACCGAACAAGTCTCTAGTCCAGGCTTATCGCCTATTCGGGTTCCATCCGCAAGGAGATCCGGCCGGGGTGTCCCTTACGGCCCCAAACGATGTGTGCAGGGTTCCCAAGCCCACCGACCGGGTGCCACGTGGTACACCGGGCCACTGTGCCTAGTCTGTTCCAAGCCCACCTGTACCGGGTGCCACTTGGTAGACTACTAACACTACCTACAAACACCAGAAACTAGTTGCAACTCCTGGACAGAGATCATGTTGATTAATAAGTCGAGAGAGCTTGGAGCGCCCGGAGCCCAATGTGTGGTAGTAACTGATCATGGATCACAAACACAGAACTCAGTTCCTGAGGACGGCTGCAATGAGACAACCCACCATGTACTCCTACATGGCCTCTCACCGCTACCTTTACCAAATCGTGTTCACACACTTAGTTCACCCATAGTAGGACATGTTCACACGCCTCTGATTCATCCCCGATGAATCAGACCTGACTCAACTCTAAGCAGTAGCAGGCATGACAAACAAGCATGAATGAGTAGGCACATCAGGGCTCAAACAACTCCTACTCATGCTAGTGGGTTTCATCTATTTACTGTGGCAATGACAGGTCATGCAAAGGATAAAGGGTTCAGCTACCGCAGCAAGTATCAAATATGTCGTTGTTGTCCTAATGCAGTAAAAGAGAGCAGGAGCGAGAGAGTGGGATCTTATCGGAATGAACAAGGGGGTTTTGCTTGCCTGGCACTTCTGAAGATAACATTGAGTCTTCATCAGTGTCAACGATCACATCATCGGTATCACGTCTATCGAGAGGGGACAAATACCGGCAACACAGAAAGGAACACAATCAATGCAATGCACAATATGATGCATGATCATGACATGGCAAAAAGAATGTGTTTTGGGCTAATGCAACTAGCAACAGATTAAATGAAGTTGGTTTGAATATAAAATTCAAATTCAAACTCCATATGTGATTAATAAATGCCCTTTAATTGATTTGTGCTAAACAGCAGCTATAAGTTATTCTAACATGCATGAAAATGGTACAAATGGATTCCTTGAATTTTTCTGATAATTTTTCATATATAATTTATTTAATTTGGAGTTACGGTTAATTTTCTATGATTTATTGAAGTTTTAGCTATTTTCTGGAAATAATAAATCATTTAAGAATTATTTAAATTCCAGAAAACATTTACTACGTCAGCAGTGCGTCACCGTGACGTCAGCAAGTCAACAGGAGTCGGTCAGGGTCAAACCTGACGTGTGGGGTCCACACGTCAGTGACTAACTAACTAACCTAATTTTAATTAGAGCCTGGGCCCGCATGTCAGTGTCAGCAGGGGGGGGGTAATTAGTTAAAATAAACTAAACTAATTAACAGGGGGGGCTGGCCCCACCTGTCATCGACCCAGGGGGGGGGTCAAACCCCTGGTCAACAGGGCCTAACCCGCCGGCGGTGAGTCGCCGGCGAGGCCGAGGCGGCGGAGGCCTTCGGGTTTCGTGCTCCGACGACCAAACGGACGGAGGAGGGGCTCTACGCGTAGCTGGGAGTCGCCCGCATCCATCTGTGCAAACGGCAGGGGCTGAGGTGGCCCGAGCTCACCGGAACGGGGCCCGCGGCGGCGACTGGAGTTCAGGCCAGCACGGGCACGGGGCTACGCTTGGCGAGCGAGCGAGCTGAGAGGCTGGGCAGCACCTGCTAGTCATGGGGAGCACTAAGAGCAGCTCAGTGGGGCCAGGGGAGCACGGAGGCTATGCGTGCAGCAGCAATGGCGGACGGTGGCTTCGGTGCTCGTGGGGAACGGCGCTACGGCATGGAGGGGAGCATGCTGAGTTAGGGGAGAGGGTCAGTGACTCACGGCGATGACGAGGGGACGCTCGGCGAGGTCGGGGACGGTCCGGACCCGGCGAATTTGACGAAGATGGCCGGCGGGTCCAAGGTACAAGACGACGGCGATGGCGGCGATGCAGGGCTTCCGGAGGGCTGTGGATCGGCGGGAAGGAAGAGGGGGTCGAGGCGGAGCTCCTGGGTGCATCGGCGAGGCTAGGGGTGGCCGGTGGCCATGGGTATGGCGATGATGACGGCGAGCTCCGCTCGGTGGTGTGCGCGGGAGGGAAGCAGAGGAGGGAACGGGGTCCAGGGGAAGAGAGGGGAGGTGCAGGGGGCGAGGGGGAGTGCGTGGCTCCCTCGGGTGCCTCCAGCGGCGAGCAGGTAAGCAGGAGGTGGCCGGAGCGTGCGCGCGCGCGTCGGGCACACGCCCTCCTGCCTACTGGCAGGAGGTTGAAGACGGTGGCGACCACGGTGGGCTGGGCCGCACAGTGCTGGACCAGCACAGGAGCTGGGCCGGCTCTGGTGGGCTGCACGGGTGAGGCCAGGTAAGTCCAGGTAAGTTCTGTTTTATATTTTTCTGTTCTGTTTTGTTTTATTAATTTATTTTGCCACTGTTTTGAATTTTAAAATAATTCAAACAATGCCAAAAACTCCTCTGAATATTTTATATTGCTAGATGGACTTTTCCAAAAGCTTATAAAATATTTCAGGGGTATTTAAATTATATTCTAATTATATGAATATAATTCAAATTCAAATAGCTAATGATTTAAATTCAAAGTCCCAAAAATAAATCCTTAAAAATGTTCAATATTTTTGTTGGGACCAGAACCCTTACCAAAATTTATCAAACATTTAAGAAGAGCCTTTTGGAGTAATGAATGAGATTTCTAGGGTTTTTGCCCCTCTTTTATTTAGGGTTTTGAGGCTTCCAATATTCCTCAATTCAAGTTTCAAAAATATAGACATGATGCACACATGAAGCTAATCTAGAGCAATGCCAGAAGCTAGGGATGTGACAACTCACCCCCACTAAACAAGAATCTCGTCTCGAGATTCAAGCGTAGGGTAGGATGAAGGGGAAACGCAAACTAGTACAATCTTCACGATCCAGGGTGCACTTCAGTTGAACGTTGATTCATTCACCATCATTGTCTTGAAGTCTTGCCTTGAAAATCCTGTCAACATGACATGGAGGGAAGAAGGAGACTCTAGAAGGGTCGATCTTCTCGAAGATCGAACAACTCACGGAATGAGACATAGGACCATCTCTCGGGTTGAG
>NC_041389.1:175436562-175447565 GCF_002162155.2 Triticum dicoccoides | reverse complement strand
CGGGAGGGAAGCAGAGGAGGGAACGGGGTCCAGGGGAAGAGAGGGGAGGTGCAGGGGGCGAGGGGGAGTGCGTGGCTCCCTCGGGTGCCTCCAGCGGCGAGCAGGTAAGCAGGAGGTGGCCGGAGCGTGCGCGCGCGCGTCGGGCACACGCCCTCCTGCCTACTGGCAGGAGGTTGAAGACGGTGGCGACCACGGTGGGCTGGGCCGCACAGTGCTGGACCAGCACAGGAGCTGGGCCGGCTCTGGTGGGCTGCACGGGTGAGGCCAGGTAAGTCCAGGTAAGTTCTGTTTTATATTTTTCTGTTCTGTTTTGTTTTATTAATTTATTTTGCCACTGTTTTGAATTTTAAAATAATTCAAACAATGCCAAAAACTCCTCTGAATATTTTATATTGCTAGATGGACTTTTCCAAAAGCTTATAAAATATTTCAGTGGTATTTAAATTATATTCTAATTATATGAATATAATTCAAATTCAAATAGCTAATGATTTAAATTCAAAGTCCCAAAAATAAATCCTTAAAAATGTTCAATATTTTGGTTGGGACCAGAACCCTTACCAAAATTTATCAAACATTTAAGAAGAGCCTTTTGGAGTAATGAATGAGATTTCTAGGGTTTTTGCCCCTCTTTTATTTAGGGTTTTGAGGCTTCCAATATTCCTCAATTCAAGTTTCAAAAATATAGACATGATGCACACATGAAGCTAATCTAGAGCAATGCCAGAAGCTAGGGATGTGACACATCATGAATGATTCAACAATATAACCAGCACCTAAAGCATTCTTTTCATGATCTACAAGCATAGAAATTTTACTACTCTCCACATAAGCAAAATTCTTCTTATTCAGAATAGTGGGAGTATCATAGGAGACTTGAATACTAAAAACTGTTTCCACAATAAAAGAGTAATGTTCAGAAAAAGGGTAATCATAATCATGGCAAGTTTTACAAATATAATCATCACTACTTTTTATAGCATAAGTTTCATCACAATAATCATCATAAGTAGCAACTTTGTTCTCATCATAATCGAGTGAAACCTCTTCCAAGATAGTGGAATCATCACTAAATAAAGTTGACACTCTTCCAAATCCACTTCCATATTCATCACAATAAGATTCGATATCCTCAAAAATAGTGGGATCACTACTTCCTAAAGTTGACACTCTTCCAAACCCACTTTCATCAATATAATCATCATAGGTAAGAGGCATGCTATCATCATAACAACTTTGCATATCAAAACTTGGGATGCTAAAAATATCATCTTCATTAAACATAGCATCCCAAGCTTGGGACAAACATTAATTGTAGCAAATATATTCTCAAATATTTCATCCTCATCAAACATAGCTTCCCCAAGCTTGTGGCTTTGCATATCATTAGCATCATGGATATTCAAGGAATTCATACTAACAACTTTGCAATCATGCTCATCATTCAAAGATTTAGTACCAAGCATTTGGATGCATTCTTCTTCTAGCACTTGAGCAAAATTTTCCTTTTCATCATACTCACGGAAGATATTAAAAGGATGAAGCATATGAGACAAACTCAAATCCATTTTTTGTAGTTTTCTTTTATAAACTAAACTAGTGATAAAACAAGAACAAAAAGATTCGATTGCAAGATCTAAAGATATACCTTCAAGCACTCACCTCCCTGGCAACGGCGCCAGAAATGAGCTTAGTTGACGGGGTGTGAGTGCCGCTTACCTAGCCTCCCCGGCAACGGCGCCAGAAAAGATCTTGATGTCTACTACACAACCTTCTTCTTATAGACGTTGTTGGGCCTGCAAGTGCACAGGTTTGTAGGACAATAGCACAAGTGGATGACCTAAGGTTTATCAATCCGTGGGAGGCGTAGGATGAAGATGGTCTCTCTCAAACAACCCTGCAACCAAATAACAAAAAGTCTCTTGTGTCCCCAACACACCCAATACAATGGTAAATTGTATAGGTGCACTAGTTCGGCGAAGAGATGGTGATACAAGTGCAATATGGATAGTATATATAGGTATTTGTAATCTGAAAATATGAAAACAGCAAGGTAACAAGTGGTAAAAGTGAGCGTAAAGGGTATTGCAATGGTAGGAAACAAGGAATAGGGTTCATACTTTCACTAGTGCAAGTTATCTGAACAATAATAACATAATTGGATCATATAACTATCCCTCAATATGCAACAAATAGTCACTCCAAAGCCACTAAAAGCGGAGAACAAACAAAGAGATTATGGTAGGGTATGAAACCACCTCAAAATTATCCTTTCTGTTTTATCTATTCTAGAGTCCGTAGTAAAATAACATGTAGCTATTCTTTCCGTTCAATCTATCATAGAGTTCATACAATAATAACACCTTAAGACACAAATCAACCAAAACCCTAATGTCACCTAGAAAATCCATTGTCACCTCAAGTATCCGTGGGCATGATTATACGATATGCATCACACATATTCAACCAACACAAAGTACTTCAAAGAGTGCCCCAAAGTTTCTACCGGAGAGTCATGACGAAAACCTGTGCCAACCCCTGTGCATAGGTTCATGGGCGGAACCCGCAAGTTGATCATCAAAACATACATCAAGTGGATCACGTGATATCCCATTGTCACCACAGATAAACACGGCAAGACATACATCAAGTGTTCTCAAATCCTTAAAGACACAATCCGATAAGATAACTTCAAAGGGAAAACTCAATCCATTACAAGAGAGTAGAGGGGGAGAAACATCATAAGATCCAACTATAATAGCAAAGCTCGCGATACATCAAGATCGTGCAAAGTCAAGAAGACGAGAGAGAGATCAAACACATAGCTACTGGTATATACCCTTAGCCCCGAGGGTGAACTACTCCCTCCTCGTCATAGAGAGCACCGGGATGATGAAGTTGGCCACCGGTGAGGGATTCCCCCTCCGGCAGGGCGCCAGAATGGGCTCCCGGGAGGTTTTTGGTGGATACAGAGGCTTGCGGTGGCGGAACTCCTGATCAATCTTCGTATTCGATGGTTTTAGGGTATATGGGAATATATAGGCGAAAGAAGTCGGTCGGGGGAGCCTCGAGGGGCCCATGAGATAGGGGGCGCGCCCAGGGGGGTGGGCGCGCCCTCCTATCACCTGGCCTCCTCGAAGGTTCCCTGGCTTGTACTCCAAGTCCCCCGGATCATGTTCGTTCCAAAAATAACGCTCCCGAAGGTTTCATTCCGTTTGGACTCTGTTTGATATTCCTTTTCTTCGAAATACTGAAACAAGCAATAAAACAACAATATGGGCTGGGCCTCCGGTTAATAGGTTAGTCCCAAAAGTAATGTAAAAGTGTATAATAAAGCACATAAACATTCAAAACAGATAATAAAATAGCATGAATGCTTCATAAATTATAGATATGTTGGAGACGTATCAGTGTCTCTCTTTCCCTTTGACCTTGACATGCTAGGCTTTGAGGAATCGTGAGTAGGCAGGCTGGGTAGGTTGATATCTCTGCACGCACCCCCGAGTTTCAACCTATCAAGGGTTTGTGGAACCCGGAATCCGACATTTGGCGCGCAAGGTAGGGGTGCGTCGGATCTTCTCTTCCACTGACCAGTACGCCGCCACTCCACCGACACCATGGCCGACTCCCCGAGAGCCCACGTTGAACACTGGTTTGTCTGTGCCTCCTCAACAGCACCTGCCAACGAGGAAGACCTCCACTCCGCTCTGCTAGCGGCCTGCGCTCCGCCTGGGGCCGCCGGCCGTGGGAGGCGCGGGCCACAGCGCCCACCTCTAGCTTCACGCCACAACCGTGCCGCCGTGCAATCATCAAGCTACGTTGCGGCAACAGCACCACACACTCGCCGGGAGAAGGCAAACATGCGAGCCGCGGTCATTGTGGCTCTAGAACTGCTGAGGTGCAGGCTGGCGGAAAATGGTCGTGACGCCCTGCTGGAGCGAGTTGCCGAGCTGCTGGATGCAGCCTGCAGGGGCGCAACACCATTCTGCACCCTGACCATGGTGCAAGTCATGGCGGGGGTGCGCGCTCACCCTCGCCACACCCGTGCGCCCCCTCCTAGGGCTCTTGAAGAGCCTCTCGGCATCGGCCTACCTCACAGCATGGTCTGCACTGCTTCGACCATGCCACCTCGGGGCAGAGCGACTCCGAGCAACCTCCCCTGGCCACGCTGGGGCACCGGCCCTCGGCCACCAGGACCCGATGACGACTGAAGAGGGAGGAAGCGTGAGGCAACCGAGCAGCAACTCAGGCGTGGCAGGCCTGGAAGCCTACATGCCCGTCTTAGTGGACCCGAGGTACGTGCTGGGAGAAGGCCCCAACTGATCCCCCACGCCAGACTGGGCGCTGGAGGTGCATGAAGCCGAGACTCTTTGCGAGCTGCTATAGGGCTCCACCAACATCTTCGATAGCAACAACCACTGGGTACAGCTAACGCTTCAGGAGCACGCTTGCGCTAACCATGGATCGCAGGTGAACCAGGGCGCAGCCACCGCTAGGGCTCCCAGGGCGGCGGCCCAGCCGCAGGAACACGAAGGGCCTTGGGAGCGGCAAGGGGGGAGCCTGGGGCCAGGGCCTCCCCGACGCTGCATGGAGCAATACGCTGCTCTGAGGTAGGTCCCCCGCTGGGGAAGGCGCCGGCAAGCCCTTCCCCCAGCGGAGGGCCTATGGTCGCCGAGGGCACCGCCAGTGTCCCCCTTGCCCCTTGGTCTCGTCCTTGTTTCCGGACTCCCCAACGGTGGTCGGGGGCGGCGCAGGGCTAGGCCCTCGTCGGGTGACATGAATCAAGGCTCCGGCCTATGAAGGTCTCCGCTCGTCACACTCTCATGTAATAATGAGTAGGGCTATACACGCCCCAGAGTCTCCTGAGTGCCGCCCTAGGGCCTCACGGGGGCTCCCACACACGTCCAAGTGGAAGCACCATGCTCCACGCTAGCAGTCGATACAGGATGCAAGGGACACAATGTTTACCCAGGTTTGGTCCCTCTCGATGGAGGTAAAACCCTACTTCCTGCTTGATTAATATTTAAGATATGGGTAGTACAATAGTAGATCTACCACGAGACCGTAGAGGCTAAACCCTAGAAGCTAGCCTATGATGGTATGATCGTAATTGTGATCGGCCTTCTAAGGACCAACCTCTCCGGTTTATATAGACACCGGAGGGGGCTAGGGTTTACATGGAGTCGGTTACAAGGAAGGAAACTCAATATCCGGATCACCAAGCTTGTCTTCCACGCAAAGGAGAGTCCCATCCGGACACGGGCCGAAGTCTTGAGTCTTGTATCTTCAAGCTTCAATAGTCCGGACGATGTATATAGTCCGGCTGTCCGGATACCCCCTAATCCAGGACTCCCTTAGTAGCCCCTGAACGAGGCTTCAATGACGATGAGTCCGGCGCGCAGTCTTGTCTTCGGCATTGCAGGGTGGGTTCCTTCTCCGAATACTCCAAAGTAATTATCGAACACGTAGACCGTGTCCGGAACTGCAAAATGATCTTCACATATCACTGTAGAGAGAATGATATTTCGCAAATTCAATCTACTGACAATTTTTGGATAACGTGACATGCCATCAAGGTCAGGTCATTATTCGAGCTGTTTTCCTACAAGCAGCCACATCGCATATTGCGAAGAGGTTTCCTTGACACGTCTTGTCAAAGCAGGGATCATGTCCCCTAATCACGGGATTCTCATCAGTACGGGTATGGGTAATCCCACCATGCCATCAATCGTGGCGCTTGGGAGGTGAGCGATTCCCAACGGGAAAGTGGGGAGGCGCACCGCTTCCGTCGCCTCTATAAAGGGATAAGAGTTCCCCATTTTTACCCACGCCTTCTTCCTCCTTTGCCCACTCTTGCCCCCTCGAGCTCCAGCGCCCTAGCCCAAGTCTTCTTCGCACAGCTAAACATGTCCGGAGCAGGAGGCAAGTGGGTTGCTTCCACCATGAAGGAGAAGCACATCACAAATCTTCAGGCGGCCGGATACTTGGCCGCGGACATAGCGCACCGGTTACCAAACGACGGGCAGGTCATCCCGACCCCGGGACCCCACGAGAGGGTCGTGTTTCTCGCCCACTTCATCTGTGGACTGGGTTTTCCACTTCATCCCTTCGTCCGCGGGCTCATGTTCTACTATGGGCTAGATTTCCATGATCTAGCCCCGAATTTTGTCCTCAACATCTCGGCGTTTATCGTCGTGTGCGAGGCCTTCCTCCGCATCAAGCCTCATTTTGGCCTGTGGCTGCAAACCTTCTGCATGAAGCTGAAGATCGTGAGCGGCCAGCAAGCGGAGTGCGGAGGGGCCATGGTGGGAAAGATGCCTAACGTCACCTGGCTTGACGGCTCCTTTGCAGAAACCGTGAAGGGGTGGCAATCGGGGTGGTTCTACATCACCGAGCCACGCGGCGCAAACTGGGCGGCGGCCCTCGAGTTCCGATCCGGAACCCCCATGCGGCTCACCTCTTGGGAAAAGAAGGGCCTGTCCTAGGGCGAATCTAGAGAGCTGACCGAACTCCAGACCTGCATCAAGAGCATGAAGGACAAGAACATCAAGAGTGTCAATGTGATCCAGGTCATGCTTGTTCGCCGGATTCTCCCATGCCAAAGGCGGGCATTTAATGTGTGGGAGTTCGTCCCAGCCGAACACGAGACGCTTCGAAGGCTCTATGGCATGATGCACAAAGACACATGGAAGGCGTTGTTCAAAGCCTCCGAAGTACCTCCTCCCACATCCGAGGACCATGGGCTCCACGCCGCGCGGCCTCCTAGTCAGGTGAGTTTTCAGGCTACCACCGGATTTGGTTCTTCCCAATATATTCATGGGGGAGCCTTAAGTAACTGTGCATATTTTTTCAGGATTATGTGGAGACAGGGGAGCAGATTGACTGTCCGGCTCCGCTGCCGGAAGGCCTAACTGATGCTCTCCTGACGGAGATGCTAGTCCCGGCGCCCTATAAGGTGCCGGAGAAGAAGGCCGAAAAGAAAGCCCCGGGGATCCGAAAGGGTCTCCGGCATAAGGTTGTGCCGGAAGCGTCGTTCGAAGATGACGAGGCACACTCCTCCCCCAAAGGGGAGGAAGAAGAAGAAGAAGAAGAAGAAGAAGAAGAAGGGACCACCCCACCAGGAGAGGGTGAGGGGCCTGAGAAGGCAGTCCAGGGGGCCGGGAAAGGCCCTCGGCGCAAGGCTGTCATACCCACGTCGTCTGACAACGACGAGACAGATTCCTCCCGTGGAGGCAGGGGGAAGCAAGAAGAAACTCTACCTCCCCACACTGGGGAGGAGAAAATAGGAAAGCCGCCCCGAATGGGGAGGCTGGGACGTCCAGGAAGGGAAAGGTGTCCCTTCCGGACTACTCCACCACGGCCGCTCACAACGAGGAGGGGTGGCTGCCCAGTGGGAAGCCCCTGGCACGATCATAAGTATCCGCACTCTATCACGACTTTACTTCATAGTTTTTGTTTTTATAATGCTGAACATATATGTAGTCCGGCCAGGGCTCATCCCGAGGTATGTTCTTCGGACGGATCCCTGAGCGATTCAGAGATGAACTTGCTCCCGATGGCCACCACTCCTCAACCCGCGGATGACACGGAGGTGTTGTCCCGTAGGCTCCTAGAGCGGGGGGAGGTGATTCTGGAGACGCCCCAAGGCAGAATCCCAGATCTCGGACACGCGGGGTTCAAGGTCCCCGCGGATCGTGTAGGTGAGAGCCACAGTAGGCCGGGCTCTCAGCCGAACACTATTCTGGAACCATCAATGGTTCTGGACTCAGGCGGGCAGCCCCTCATTAGGGAGGGCGAGCCGTCTGTGTCGAGGACTTCCGTTGCGCCCGAGGCGCCGGACTATCTGCTGGAAGCGCTTCGTGGCGCTTCCATGGATGAAGAGCACTGTACTCTTATAAGTGTGGTGATTCAGAAGGTTTCGTCTACCAAGAGCGGACTAAGCGAAGCTTGCTCCAGCCTCCTAACAGGCTTTGAGGTAAGAGATAATTACCACCTGATAGGTAGTAGCCCCTGATACTCTGTTTGGTGTTCGGAAAGAAAAGCCAAACAGAGGGTCAATTATAATCCACAGGAGTCTAATAGTAAGTGTGAATGTGAACAAGCAGGCTGTGCTGCTAGCCGCTGCTGCCCGCACAACTGAGGTTGCCGAACTAAAGCTGGACCTGGAGCAGGCGCAGGGAGAGCTCGACCTCACGAAGAGGCAGCTCGAAGAGAACAAGGGTAAGTTATTCCCCGCTCTTATGTATTTAGGGATAGACAAAATTGGTTAGCCTAACGCCAAAGCATCGTGACTGTGTAACAGGGGCCACCGCCAAAGTGGCGTCCCTGAAGAAAGCGTTGTCCGAGGCCGAAGACAAGGTGGCCTTGGAATGCAAGGAGCGCGAAAAGCAAAGTGCTAGAGTGGGCGAGGTACAGCAAGAGCTCCGGGACCATGGAGCATGAAGAGGCCGAGCTTGCGAAGGCCCTTGTGAATAAGAAAGACGCCAAGGCCGAAGCCGAGAAGGCACAGCAAGAAATCCAGGAGGCCAAAAGGATAGCAGTGCGTAAGAAATTATTTATGCAAATCAAACATGTGGAGGAGGCGTTTCTTTTACTTACCCGAATTCGGAGCTCTCCAGGGGCATTCGCAGATCTCCCACGCAGCGTATCAGATGCCACGGAGTTCTACCGTGCCCAGGAGGGGAGCTCAACGGAGAAGTTGTTCTGGTCCCAGTATACTGGGGCCGAACACCCAATGCCTCTAAGTGACCAACTGAAGCAGTTGGTCCAACTCCACAGGGCGGCCGAAGTGGCTATGAAAGATTTCATAGTCCGGATTTGGCCTGGTGAGCCCCTGCCCACTAGCTACTTTGGCCTGATCAAGCGGATGGTGAATGCCTGTCCGCGGCTTGAAGTAATCAAGTGATCCGTTTGCATCGAGGGTGCCCGCCGGTCCTTTGCCCGTGTGAAGGTGCATTGGGGCAAGCTGGATGCGGAGAAGCTGGTGAAGGACAGGCCGCCGGAGGGCAAGGCGCATCGCCATCCCGAGAAGTACTATGATGGCATTATGAAGGGCGCTCATCTCGTGGCCGATGAATGTACCAAGGACAAGATCTTTGATTGAATGTACCTCTGCCGCTGTTGTAATTTAAAGACGAAGTTACTTGTGCTATGTAGCACTTGTTTGATTTAAAATATTACCTTCTGTGTGGCTGTTTATAAAATACTAAAAGTAGTCCAGTCGTCGGCTTCCGCCCCCACGCAACTAGTACCGGGGTGTTCCTGGAAAAACCCGGATGCTCTTTATCCAAATGTTTGGTCCCTTAAAGAGGTATCCGGTGCAGCGAACAAGGCAATCAGACTATGCGGCTTTATAACTTTCACTTAGCCATAGAAGTCTACAATTTTAAATTTAGGCGAAGCCCCTAGAATCCGGAAGGCCAAATTGGGGCGCTATATACGCCTAGATCGGATGAAGCCGATTTATCGCCTAAAGCGGAAAAATCTTTAAGGATTTTAAGACCTCTCGAATAGCGAACAGCTCTCGCCACATCATGTCGGTCAGTTTTTGGCTTTCTTTACTAAGGTGCTCGTCCGGAAGAACCGGGACACAATCGCAGTAGTTCTCCCTGCGCTACCTTAGCCGATATGATGGAATGTAAGGTACCAAAACAAGGGAGCCGGGCTAACCCAACTGTGGACCCAAGACATGATTCGGAGCTGATGCATATAGTGCTATAAGTTTGGGGTGCCGCACTGTTTAAAGTGTTCGGACTTTATTTGCCGTAGTACGGGGCGCCATAAGAAGCCCCTGGCAAACGAACCGTACCAAGGTGTACGGATGCAATATTGAGGAAACATTTGTAGGAAAAAAATGCTCAAATAAGAATAATAAGCTCACACTGTATATGATCTCCCATTGATGAATAATACGTTTAAGCGTATATTTACAATGAATGCATTAAGCGGAGATAAATAGGACTATTTGACATGTTCTATCCAGGGGCAGGCCGCGTACAAATAGATAAAACAGGTATAACAATCGTAAATAGATTCCACCTGGGTATTTCCTTCTGTGCGCGAAGCCTGTTGCCTCCTTGGTTTTCTCCCCTATATAAGTCCGACGATCCGGCTCTTCTAAAGGGGATGCCCTAAAGCAATGTCCTCAAAAATAAAAGGGGAGATTTATGAAGGTATGTAGCAATTACCCGCACTGTTGACTGAGTCCTTGTTGTGCCTCCGCCTACGCCCATGGTATCTTGAGTGCGTAATTGTGTATGCGTGGCATGAATGCTGATTTGATGGGGCTTGAGCGGAGGACGGACTGCTAGTCGCGTTCTTGGCGTGCTTGATGATCCTGTTGCGGGGTGCTTCGGACTCTCTTGATGGTGCTCGAAGTTGTTGTTGCCTGATTGGTTTGTCGGAGTAGGCCGCATTCTACTTCCGCTGCGAGGGCTGCAGTATGCTCCTCTGTTCGGAGAGAGCGGTCCATGTTTCTGTTGACTGTTATGACCCCGCGTGGTCCTGGTATCTTGAGCTTGAGGTATGCGTAGTGTGGTACCGCATTGAATCTAGCAAATGCGGTTCGTCCGAGCAGTGTGTGGTAACCACTATGGAAAGTGACGATATCGAAGATTAACTCTTCGCTTCGGAAGTTATCCGGAGATCCGAAGACGACTTCCAATATTATAGAGCCCGTGCAACGGGCCTCTACTCACAGGAATCACGCCTTTAAAGGTGGTTTTTGGTGGGCTTGATCCTTGAAGGGTCAATGCCTATTTTGTGCACCGTGTCCTGATAAAGCAGGTTCAGGCTGCTGCCACCGTCGATAAGGACTCGCGTGAGGTGGAATCCGTCGATGATTGGGTCTAGGACCAATGTGGTTGAGCCGCCGTGACAGATGCTGGTAGGGTGATCCCTACGATCAAAGGTGATCGGGCAAGCTCACCATGGGTTAAATTTGGGGGCGATTGGCTCCATCGCATAGACGTCACGTAGTGCTCGCTTTCATTCCCATTTGGGAA
>NC_041389.1:175422957-175436398 GCF_002162155.2 Triticum dicoccoides | reverse complement strand
GGGGATTTCTTTTGTCCCCCCGTGTTCGGACGCCGGGGCTCCTCGTCATCGTTGCTGTGTAGCCCCTTGTCCTTGTTTTCGGCATTTATTTTACCGACCTGTTTGAACACCCAGCAGTCTCTATTAGTGTGGTTGGCTGGCTTGTCTGGGGTGCCATGAATTTGGCACGAGCTTTCCAGTATGCGGTCCAGACTGGACGGTCCTTGATTGTTTCTTTTGAACGGCTTCTTTCGTTGACCGGATTTGGATCCACTGAATCCGGCGTTGACTGCCGTGTCTTCAATGTTGTCGCCGTTGTTCCGTCGCTTATGTCTGTTGCGTCGTGGCTTGCCATTGTTGTCGCGGACATCCGAAGTGCCGGAATGTGGCGTGGTGCCGCTGCGAGCCAACCAGTTGTCCTCGCCCGCGCAAAAGTGGGTCATTAGTGTTGTGAGAGCTGCCATGGACTTGGGTTTTTCCTGGCCGAGGTGTCGAGCAAGCCACTCGTCACGGATATTATGCTGACAAGCCACCAGGGCTTCAGCGTCCGGACAGTCGACTATTTGGTTCTTTTTAGTTAGGAACCAAGTCCAGAATTTCCTGGCTGACTCTCAGGGCTATTGAGTAATGTGGCTCAGGTCATCAGCATCCGGTGGTCGCACATATGTGCCCTGGAAGTTTTCAAGGAATGCATCTTCCAGGGTTTCCCAACTGCCAATGGAATTTGCTGGCAGGCTTTTTAGCAGTGCCAGGCTGGTCCTTTGAGCTTAAGGGGAAGATACTTGATGGCGTGTAGATCGTCTCCGCGGGGCATGTGGATGTGGAGAAGGAAATCCTCGATCCATACTGCAGGGTCTGTTGTGCCATCGTATGATTCGATGTTTACGGGTTTGAACCCTTCTTGGAATTCATGATCCATCACTTCATCAGTGAAGCAGAGGGGGTTTACGGCACCTCTGTGCCGAGCTATGTGGCTACGCAGTTCGAATTGGTCTGGGTTGCTGTGTTCGGCCCGGCCGGACTTGTTGATGATGTATCCGGCGCGACGGGCATCGTCGCGCGCTAGGGCGTGCCCCCGTGATCCGTAGATCGATCTTGGCTGTCCTTCTTTGTTTTCCAGAATATCTTGCAGGTCTTTCCTGTTGCCCCGGGCCTTGGCGTGGGGTTGCGGGCTGGTATTCGGGCTGATATCCCGTTTTATCCCGGCCACGGGGTGGCCAGTCAGTCGTTTGGCGCTCGAGTCCGTATTCCTCGGCTGCCAGGACTTCAGTCCATCTATCTGTGAGCAGGTCTTGATCAGCCTCGAGTTGCTGCTGCTTCTTCATTAGGCTCCTTGCAGTGGCACTAAGCCGACGATTGAAGCACTCCTGCTCCACGGGATCCTCAGGCACGCCGAACTCGTCGTTGCCGAGGCTAATCTCGTCTTCGGAGGGGGGCATATAGTTGTCCTCCTCCGGGTTTCCGCCAGTCGCCTGTTCGTCTGGGATCACCTGCTCATCCTCCTGTTCGGCCTGCTCGAAAGCGGGCCGGTCAGGGTTGTATTCCTCTTCGGCACCATCCGAATTTCTTTCCTCTTCGGGGCCGGTATTGCTGTGGCGGGGCTTGCAGCGACGCCGACGATGCCCATGCTTTGCTTTTCTTGCTGAGGGGTTATCCTCCGTTGCCTCGTCGCCATTGGTTTCCTTCGGAGTGTCCACCATGTATATATCGTATGAGGAGGTGGCCGTCCACCGCCCTGTGAGCGGTGGCTCCTGTAATTCTCCTGCATCGTCCTCCATACCGTCGATGTCTTCGGAGTCGAAGTCAAGCACGTCGGTTAAATCATCGACCGTGGCAATGAAGTGGGTGGTGGGTGGGCAGCGAATTCCTTCGTCGCCTGCTTCCCACTCAAGCCGGACGTAGTTCAGCCTAGAGCCTCCTGACAAAGAGAGAGACTTTAATGAGTTCGGCATGTCGCCAAAGGGCGAGTGCTGGAAGATGTCCGCAGTGGTAAACTCCATTACCGGAGCCCAGCCTGGCTCGGCTGGCTCAAGGGTATGCGGACCGGAACCAACAACCGGATATGAGTCCGGGGGCCCGGGGTTACAGGCTTCCACAGGGGTGAGACCTGTATTCGGCTCCACCGCTGATGAGTGTGCGGCCTACGGGGCAGGGTCCACGCCTCCGTCCTTAGGCAACGCAACCTGCTCCGGATTTAGATCCGGGGCTACTGCAGGGGTTATATCCTGTGCATCGTCCGACAGCAGGTCTAAGCCGTGCCCATCGCAACTGTTCGGTGCTCCTGGCACAGGCCCAAATCCGTCGAAGATCAAGTCTCCGTGAATATCCGCCGTGTAGTTCAAGTTTCCAAACGTGACCTGGTGGCCAGGGGCGTAGCTGCAGATCTGCTCCAGATGGCCAAGCGAATTGGCCCGCAGTGCGAAGCCGCCGAACACGACAATCTGTCCGGGGAGAAAAGTATCCCCCTGGACCGTGTTGTTGACGATTGAACGCGCCATCAATCCCTGCAGCGACGACATGTAGGAACTCTCAATGAAAGCAGCAATGTCGGTGTCAAAACCAGTGGATCTCGGGTAGGGGGGGTCCCGATCTGTGCATCTGGGCTGATGGTAAGAGGAAGCAAGGGACACAATGTTTACCCAGGTTCGGGCCCTCTCTATGGAGGTAAAACCCTACTTCCTACTTGATTAATATTGAAGATATGGGTAGTACAAGAGTATATCTACCAAGAGATCGTAGAGGCTAAACCCTAGAAGCTAGCCTATGATGGTATGATTGTAATTGTGATCGGCCTTCTAAGGACCAACTGTCCGGTTTATATAGACACCAGAGGGGGCTAGGGTTTACATGGAGTCGGTTACAAGGAAGGAAACTCAATATCCGGATCGCCAAGCTTGTCTTCCACGCAAAGGAGAGTCCCATCCGGACAGGGGCCGAAGTCTTGAGTCTTGTATCTTCACGCTTCAATAGTCCGGACGATGTATATAGTCTGGCTGTCCGGATACCCCCTAATCCAGGACTCCCTCACTAGCTGTCGACACTGTCCCCCAATGACAATGCCCACACCCGGTGGAAGCACTTAGCTCCGCACTGGTGAGAAGACCTGAAGACTAGCTAGGCGCCGGACGCGGCCGTTTGTTTTCGCCTCTCTTTTCGTACCCAATTCGCTGGCTTTCTGGAATGAACTTGGCTCTTGTGTGTTTATCAAAAGATAAAATGGGGGGAAATTTTCTTGTCTTGTGCCGTTCTCTCGTTTTCTAGTTTCGTGTTTTTGAGCGGGGCTCGTGTCTACTGCCCCTCTCCCAAGTGCCTCGCGAGCGGTGCGGTGCATGCACGTCGAGCATGATTAGGCCAGCCCCGAGCATGCAAAGGCTTCCCCCCGGGGACTAGGGATGCGGCCACCACACTCGTACCTAGCCATGGTCCGACAGTAGTCCCTCGTGAAGCACTCCGGGACAGTTCATTAGGCGCCTCGAGAGGACTGGACCCTCGCGATCCTACAGCAGGCTCGTTGCAAGGAGACAAGCGTTGCTGCGACATCAGGGCTCACACGAGGCTCGCGAAACCAAAAATAAGTCATAACAAACACCATGCCTGAGGCTACAGACCTGAAGGGTCGCACCATAGGCGCTACTTTGAAAGCATTTCTTAATCATATAGATCACAAGCCCCCCCCGCTTTCAAAATGCTCTCATGAGGAAGCGTTCAAGTTTTGGTCATACAGGTTAAAGCAAAAAGAAGTGCGGGCCTAGCTAGGTGTGCCCTCTTCATCACCTCCATTCGCGCCGCTTGCACTACCTGCGCCGTCGCCGCCATTCTCTTCATCATCGCCGCCTGTGCCACTTGCTCCGGCCGCAAGCACGACCGTGTCATCCTCAGGAGAAAACTCTTCCACCTGGGCGTCCACATGTTCATCCATCCACCTGGGTAGTCTATCCTGGGTAGCTGCGGGCACGGGGCCTAGCACAGCATTGAAGTCCAAGTGGGAATCATGACCGAGGAGGTTGCTGAGACACGCGAGAAGACGTGCCCAAGAAGGCCCCGGCTCCTCTCCCCAACAAGCTTGCGAGCCTTCATTGCCTGACCCTCCAGGCGGGTCACAATGTCGATGAAGAAGTTCAGGTGGCTGGCGTGGTCGTTATCATGCGAATGAGGAGCGCCCTCATCGCAAATGGTGCCCAAGGCGCGATTAGCTCTGGCTCGGAGATCCTGGAGCATCGAGCCGTGCTCGCGCTGCAGCGTCAGGCGACGGTTCACTTCATTCGCAGCCCTTTCCCCAAGGGATGCGGTGACCTTGTCTTGCTGCTGAAGGGAGGATAACTCGGCGCGGGCATAGGCCAAGCCGGATTCGGAAGAAGCTAGAGCCTCCCTAGCGGCATTCTCAAGCCGTTCTGCAGATTCCAGCTTTGCCTACAGTGCGGTGGTCCTGCCCTCAAGCTCGGCTTTAAGCAGTGCTAGAGCATGCGCTGGTTTTCCCTTGAAGAGGAAAGGGTGATGCAGCAAAGTACTGTATGTATTTCCCTCGGTTTTTGAGAACCAAGGTATCAATCCAGTAGGAGGCTACACTCAAATCCCCCGTACCTACACAAACTAATAAGAACCTTGCAACCAACGCGATAGAGGGGTTGTCAATTCCTTCATAGCCACTTGCAAAAGTGAGATCTGTCGAGATAATAAGATAAATATTTTTGGTATTTTTATGAAATAGATTGGAAAGTAAAGATTGCAAAATAAAGTAGATCAAAAACTTATATGATGGAAAATAGACCCGGGGGCCATAGGTTTCACTAGTGGCTTCTCTCAAGATAGCATAAGTATTACGGTGGGTGAACAAATTACTATTGAGCAATTGATAGAAAAGTGCGTAGTTATGAGAATATCTAGGCATGATCATGTATATAGGCATGAGGTCCGCGACAAGTAGATCGAAACAATTCTACATCTACTACTATTACTCCACACATCCACCGCTATCCAGCATGCATCTAGAGTATTAAGTTTATAAGAACAGAGTAACGCATTAGGCATGATGACATGATGTAGAGGGATAAATTCAAGCAATATGATATAAACCCCATCTTTTTATCCTCGATGGCAACAATACAGTACGTGCCTTGCTGCCCCTGCTGTCACTAGGGAAGGACACCGCAAGATTGAACCCAAAGCTAAGAACTTCTCCCATTGCATGAAAGATCAATCTAGTAGGCCAAACCAAACTGATAATTCGAAGAGACTTGCAAAGATAACAAATCATACATAAAAGAATTTAGAGGAGATTCAAATATTGTTCATAGATAATCTTGATCATAAACCCAAAATTCATCAGATCTCGACAAACACACCGCAAAAAGAATTACATCGAATAGATCTCCAAGAAGATCGAGGAGAACTTTGTATTGAGATCCAAAGAGAGAGAAGAAGCCATCTAGCTAATACCTATGGACCTGAAGGTCTGAGGTAAACTACTCACACTTCATCGGAGAGGTTATGGTGTTGATGTAGAAGCCCTCCGTGATCGATTCCCCCTCCGGTGGTGCGCCGAAAAAGGCCCCAAGATGGGATCTCACAGGTACAGAAGGTTGCGTCGGTGGAAATAGGATTCGTGGTGCTCCTTTATGTTTTCGGGGTATATGAGTATATATAGGAGGAAGAAGTAGGTCGGTGGAGATGTAAAGGGCCCACAAGGGTGGGGGCGCACCTACCCCCCTGGGCGCGTCCTCCTGCCTCGTGGCCTCCTCGCTTCTTTCTTGACGTCCACTCCAAGTCCTCTAGATCACGTTTGTTCCAAAAATAACTCTCCCGAAGGTTCCATTCCGTTTGGATTCCGTTTGATATTCCTTTTCTGCAAAACGCCGAAATAGGCAAAAAACAACAATTTGGAATGGGCCTCCGGTTAATAGGTTAGTCCCAAAAATAATATAAATGTCCATAGTAAAGCGCATTAAACATCCAAAAGGGGTAATATAATAGCATGGAACAATCAAAAATTATAGATACATTGGAGACGTATCAAGCATCGCCAAGCTTAATTCATGCTCGTCCTCGAGTAGGCAAATGATAAAAACAGAATTTTTGATGTGGAATGCTACCTAGCATAATTCTCAATGTAATTTTATTTATTGTGGCATGAATGTTCAGATCCAAATGATTCAAAATAAAAGTTCATATTGACATAAGAAATAGTAACACTTCAAGCATACTAATCAAAGCAATCATGTCTTCTCAAAATAACATGGCTAAAGAAAGTTCATCCCTACAAAATCATATAGTTAGGCTATGCTTCATTTTCGTCACACAAAAATGTTCCCAAATTCTACACCCGCAATGACAAGCCAAGCAATTGTTTCGTACTTAAATAATCTCAAACTTTTTCAACTTTCACGCAATACATGAGCGTGAGCCATGGATATAGCACTATGGGTGGAATAGAATATGATGATGGGGATTGTGTGGAGAAGACAAAAAAGAGAAGGTCTCACATTGATGAGGATAATCAACGGGCTATGGAGATGCCCATCAATTGATGTCAACAAGAGGAGTAGGGATTGCCATGCAACGGATGCACTAGAGCTATAAATGAATGAAAGCTCAACACAAGAAACTAGTGGGTGTGCATCCAACTTGCTTGCTCACGAAGACCTAGGGCATTTGAGGAAGCCCATCGTAGAAATATACAAGCCAAGTTCTATAATGAAAAATTCCCACTAGTATATGAAAGTGAAAACATATGAGACTCTCTATATGAAGAACATGGTGCTACTTTGAAGCACAATATATGAGACTCGCTATATGAAGAACATGGTGCTACTTTGAAGCACAAGTATGGAAAAAGAGATAGTAACATTGCGCCTTTTTTTCTTTTTTTTCTTTTTTTCTTTGGCCTTTTTTTGGCCTTTCTTTTTTTTCTTTTTTCCTTTGGGACAATGCTCTAATAATGATGATCATCACACTTTTATTGATTACAACATATGAGTTACAACCCAAAACTAGAACAAGATATGACTCTATATGAATGCCTTTGGCGGTGTACCAGGATGGTGCAATGAATCGAGAGTGACATGTATGAAAAATTATGCATGGTGGGTTTGCCACAAATACGATGTCAACTACATGATCATGCAATGGCAATATGACAAAATGTATGTCATGATGATAAATGGAACGGTGGAAAGTTGCATGGCAATATATCTCGGAATGGCTATGGAAATGCCATAATAGGTAGGTATGGTGGCTGTTTTGAGGAAGATATAAGGAGGTTTATGTGTGATAGAGCGTATCATATCACGGGGTTTGGATGCACCGGCGAAGTTTGCACCAACTCCCAAGGTGAGAAAGGGCAATGCACGGTACCGAAGAGGCTAACAATGGTGGAAAGGTAAATGTGCGTATAATCCATGGACGCAACATTAGTCAAAAGAACTCATATACTTATTGCAAAAATTTAGAAGTCATCAAAAACCAAGCACTACGCGCATGCTCCTAGAGGGATAGATTGGTAGGAAAAGACCATCGCTCGTCCCCGACCGCCACTCATAAGGATGCACAATTCAAGTACTTTCATGTTTCAAATTTGTTACACAACTTTAACCATACGCGCATGCTACGGGACTTGCTAACTTCAACACAAGCATTCTATTAATTCATAATCACCCAACTAGCATGACTTTAATATCACTACCTCCATATCTCAAAACAATTATCAAGTATCAAATTGATCATAGCATCCAATTCACTTCCTATGATAGTTTTTATTATACCCAACTTGGATGCCTGCCATTCTAGGACCAATTTTATAACCATAGCAAATACCATTCTGTTCTAAAAGACTCTCAAAATAATATAAGTGAAGCATGAGAGACTAGCAATTTCTACAAAATTAAGCCACCGCCGTGCTCTAAAAGATATAAGTGAAGCACTAGAGCAAAACTATCAAGCTCAAAAGATATAAGTGAAGCACATAGAGTATTCTAATAAATTTCAATCAAGTAAGCTTCTTCCCAAAAGGTGTGTACAGCAAGGATTATTGTGGTAAACTAAAAAGAAAATACTAATATCATACACGACGCTCCAAGCAAAACACATATCATGTGGCGAATAAAAATATAGCTCCAAGTAAAGTTACCAATGAACGAAGACAAAAGAGGGTATGCCTTCCCGGGGCATCCCCTAGCTTAGGATTTTGGCTACTCTTGAATATATTGGGGTGCCATGGGCATCCCCAACCTTCAGCTTTTGCCACTCCTTATTCCGTAGTCCATCAAATCTTTACCCAAAACTTGAAAACTTCACAACACAAAACTCAACAGGAAATCTCATAAGCTCTGTTAGTGAAAGAAAACAAAACCACCACATAAGGTACTGTAATGAACTCATTATTTATTTATTTTGGTGTTAAACCTACTGTATTCCAAGTTTTATATGGTTCATACTACTTAATACTAGCCATAGATGCATCAAAATAAGCAAAGAACACACGAAAAACAGAATCTGTCAAAAACAGAACAATCTGTAGCAATATGTAACTAACGCAAACTTCTGGAACTCTAAAAATACTACCAAAATGGGAAGTCCTGGACAATTTGTCTATTTATCATAAGAAAAATAATAAACGCAAAAGCACTTTTCTGTGATTTAACAAAACTAATTTCGTGCGTGCAAAGTTTCTGTTTTTCAGCAGAATCAAATTAACTATCACCGTAGGTTATCTTATAGGTTCTACTTGGCACAAACACTAATTAAAACATAAAAACACATGTAAACAGAAGGTAGATGCAAACTTTATTACTAAGCAGAAACAAAAACAAAAAACACACAAATAAAATTGGGTTGCCTCCCAACTAGCCCTATCGCTTGACGTCCCTAGCTAGGCATAAAAGCGAGGATAGATCTAAGTAGTGCCATCTTTGGCACTCAATTCATAAGTAGCTCGCATGATAGATTCATAAGGTAATTTGACTTTCTTTCTTGGAAAGTGCTCCATGCCTTTCGTCAATGGAAATTGGAATCTAATATTCCCTTCCTTCATATCAATAATCGCGCCAATCGTTCTAAGGAAAGGTCTACCAAGAATAATAGGGCAAGAAAGATTGCAATCTATATCAAGAACGATAAAATCTACAGGCACCAAATTTCTTTTTGCAATAATGAGAACATCATTGATCCTTCCCATTGTCTTATTAATGGTGGAATCCGCAAGGTGTAAATTTAAAGAGCAATCATCAAGATCATGGAAACCTAGAATATCACATAAAGTTTTCGGAATCGTGGAAGCACTAGCACCCAAATCACACAAAGCAAAACACTCATGATCTTTAATTTTAATCTTTATGGTAAGTTCCCACTCATCATTAAGTTTTCTAGGTATAGAAACTTCTAAATTAAGTTTTTCATCATAAGATTGCATCAAGACATCAACGATATGTTTGGTAAAAGCTTTATTTTGACTATAAGCATGAGGAGAATTAACAACGGATTGCAACAAGGAAATACAACCTTCTAAAGAACAATTATCATAATCAAATTCCTTGAAATCCGAGATATGGGTTCAATGCTATTTAAAGTCATGACCTCTCCAATCCCACTTTTACCAAATTTACCATCAAGATCTAAATACTCCAAATTATTGGGATGCCTTCTAACTAAAGTTGACTCATCTCTAGTCCCATTATTAAGATTCATATTGAAAAACAAAGATCTAATAGGAGACACATCAATAACTTTAAGATCTTCATCATTATTTTCTTTGAAACTAGAAGAACACGCCTTTACAAAGCAATCTTTCTTAGCACGCAATCTAGCGGTTCTTTCCTTGCACTCATCAATGGAAATTCTCATGGATTTGAGAGACTCATTGATATCATGCTTATGAGGAGTAGATCTAAGTTTAAGAGAATCAACATCAAGCGAAAGTCTATCAACGTTCCTAGCCAAATCATCAACTTTGAGCAATATTTCTTCAAGCAAAGCATTAAAATTCTTTTGAGAGATCATAAATTCTTTCACACTATTCTCAAAATCAGAGGGCATCTTATTAAAATTACCACAAGAATTATTGTTGGAATTTCCATAATTATTAGAGGAATTACTAGGGAACGGTCTAGGATTAAAGTTTCCTCTATAAGCATTGTTTCCAAAACTATTCCTACCAACAAAATTCACATCCATAGATTCATTATTATTCTCAATCAAAGTAGACAAAGGCATATCATTGGGATCAAGAGGAGTATTTTTAGTAGCAAACAACTTCATAAGTTCATCCATCTTTCCACTCAAAACATTAATTTCTTCTATAGCATGCACTTTTTTACTAGAAGATCTTTTGGTGTGCCATTGAGAATAATTAGCCATAATATTATCAAGAAGTTTTGTAGCATCTCCTAAAGTGATTTTCGTAAACGTGCCTCCCGCGGCCGAATCTAAAAGATTTCAGCAAAGTTCAAACCGGCATAAAAATTTTGTAGGATCATCCATAAATTCAAACCATGAGTAGGGCAATTGCGAATTATCAGTTTCATTCTTTCCCAAGATTGGGCAACATGATCATGATAAAGTTGTTTAAAATTCATAATATCGTTCCTAAGAGTGATAATTTTAGCGGGAGGAAAATACTTAGAGATAAAAGCATCTTTGCACTTGTTCCAAGAATCAATACTATTTTTAGGCAAAGACGAAAACCAAACTTTAGCACGATCTCTAAGTGAAAACGGAAATAACTTCAATTTAGCAATATCATTATCCGTATCTTTCTTCTTTTGCATATCACACAAATCAACAAAGTTGTTTAGATGAGTAGCGGCATCTTCACTAGGAAGGCCGGTGAATTGATCTTTCATAACAAGATTCAGCAAAGCAGTATTGATTTCACAAGACTCAACATCATTAAGAGGAGCAATCGGAGTACTAAGGAAATAATTATTATTGGTATTGGAGAAATCACACAATTTGGTATTATCTTGCGCCATGGCAACAAGTAATCCAACAAAGAAGCAAACAGAAAAAGGCAAGCGAAAAATAGAGGAGAAGATTGGGAAAGAGAGGGTGAATAAAACGGCAAGGGTGAAGTGGGGGATAGGAAAACGAGAGGCAAATGGAAAATAATTTAAATGCGAGGGAGATGAGTTTGTGATGGGTACTTCGTATGTCTTGACTTGAGCGAAGACCTCCCCGGCAACGGCGCCAGAAATCCTTCTTGCTACGTCTTGAGCTTGCGTTGGTTTTCCCTGAAGAGGAAAGGGTGATGCAGCAATAGTAGCGTAAGTATTTCGCTCAGTTTTTGAGAACTAAGGTATCAATCCAGTAGAGGCTCCTCAAAAGTCCCACGCACCTACACAAACAAACAAGGAACTCGCATCCACCCGCTATCCAACATGCATCTAGAGTATTAAGTTCATAAGAACAGAGTAACGCATTAAGAAAGATGGCATGATGTAGAGGGATAAACTCAAGCAATATGATATAAACCCCATCTTTTTATCCTCGATGGCAACAATACAATACGTGCCTTGCAACCCCTGCTGTCACTTGGTAAGGACACCGCAAGATTGAACCCAAAGCTAAGCGCTTCTCCCATTGCAAGAAAGATCAATCTAGTAGGCCAAACCAAACTGATAATTCGAAGAGACTTGCAAAGATAACAAATCATTCATAAAAGAATTCAGAGGAGATTCAAATATTGTTCATAGATAATCTTGATCATAAACCCACAATTCATCGGATCTCGACAAACACAACGCAAAAAGAATTACATCGAATAGATCACCAAGAAGATCGAGGAGAACTTTGTATTGACATCCAAAGAGAGAGAAGAAGCCATCTAGCTAATAACTATGGACCCGAAGGTCTGAGGTAAACTACTCACACTTCATCAGAGAGGCTATGTTATTGATGTAGAATCCCTCCATGATCGATTCCCCCTCCGGCGGAGCGCCGGAAAAGGCCCCAAGATGGGATGTCACGGGTACAGAAGGTTGTGTCGGTGGAAATAGGGTTTCGTGGTGCTCTTGGATGTTTTCATGGTATATGAGTATATATAGGAGGAAGAAGTAGGTCAGTGGAGCTACGAGGGGCCCATGAGGGAGGGGGCACGCCTACCCGCCAGGCACGCCCTCCTGCCTCGTGGCCTCCTCGCTTCTTTCTTGACGTCCAATCCAAGTCCTCTGGATCACGTTTGTTCCAAAAATAACTCTACCGAAGGTTTCATTCCATTTGGATTCCGTTTGATATTCCTTTTCTGCATAACACTAAAATAGGCAAAAAAACAGCAATTTGGACTGGCCTCTGGTTAATAGGTTAGTACCAAAAATAATATAAAAGTGCATAGTAAGGCCCATTAAACATCCAAAACAGATAATATAATAGCATGGAACAATCAAAAATTATAGATACGTTGGAGATGCATCGGTCAGCCACGTCCGCACGCACCTTCACCACCTTCTCCTCAACCTCCAGCTAGACCCGAGCTTCTTGGGCAGCGATGGCGTCCTCAGCCACTGTAGCCTAGTGCTCCCTCACCTCCAACCGCTCCGACACCAGGCTATGCTCCATAGCCTCCAGTGCCAGGTCATCTTGGCGCCTCAGAAGCTCTGCCTCGACGAGAGGTGCTTCGCCCAACGACGCGGCCAGAACGGCACGCCGCGCCTCGATCTCCTGCTCAAGGGCGACATTTGAAGACAGGAGCTCCCACTCTCGCTCCTCAGCTACCTCACGATGGCGGTTGGTGGCTTTGGCCTCCTCCAGGGTGCGGGTGCAAGCCTCGTGAGAAGTTGCGAGGGAGGCCGACACATGCGCCGAAGCCGCCCAAGGTTGATGGCGACCTTCAGCTAGTGCCATTCGCGTGCCAACCGGCGGTCCTCTGCCTCGAGCCGGGTGTCGACGTCGGCCAGCTCTCCACCAAGATGGTTCATGGCGCACATCACCTCGCCGAAGAACTTGAAGCGCACGATGCTGCGCCCGCGCGTGAACGCCAGCACTACAAAAAAAAGACACATCCATGACATTTAGGGCCGAACGAAAAAATTCTGTCATGCTTACGACACTTCTTTGACGATAATTGTGACAAAACCCGGTATCATCATAGATGTGGTGGGCTCCTACTTCTATGAAAAACAAATCATGACAGAAAATGGGCTTTTCATCCTGGGCGGGCCAGAGACACAGCTGCATGACATTCTTTGGTCCGTCCATGACGGAAAAACCATGGTAGAAGCGAGGCCGGGGATAATATCGGGGAGTTCCCGGTTCCGGTGGGTGGTCGAGGGCTGAGCAACGCGCGTTTCTCTCATACACGTATGCGCGTGGATGTGCGGCGTTGGGCTCTAACTGAACCCGAGCGAGGCGTTCGCCTAAATGAACCCGAGGGATTGCACTACAGGCTACGCGTTACTGAACCCGAGCGATCGAGCGATTCCTTCGCTACTGCTGCTAACTAAAGCCAATCGATGCTGCCTCTGGATGAACAGTGAGA
>NC_041389.1:175397373-175422795 GCF_002162155.2 Triticum dicoccoides | reverse complement strand
ATGAACAGTTCCCGGTGGGGGGTTGGATGAATAGGACCCTGTGGTGTTGCCGCTAGATGAACAGGACCCGATCGATCGAGCCGGTTGGGCGTGGATGAACAGGACCCCATGGAGGGATGGATGAACAGGATCTCGTGGAGGTAAGGTTGAACAGTAGCCGGTGGAGGGCTGGTTGAATAGTAGCTAGTGGAGGGCTGGATGAACAGTATCCCGTGGAGGGGTGGTTGAACAGGACCCCGTGGAGTAGGCTGGTTGAATAGTAGCCGATGGAGGAGCGGTGGAGGCTGGATGAACTGGAGCCTGTGGATGAACAATCGCAGGTGGAGGCTGGAGGAGGTCGATGGTGGATGAACAGTAGCCCGCGGAGGCTGGAGGAGGTCGACGGTGGAGATGAACAATATCCCGTGGAGTCCCATTTTGTGGTACGCCATACCCCTCCCGATGAACAGGACCCCCATTTCGACCATAGCGCTCTAACGCAAGTCGGTTTCCTCCGTTTTGTGGTACGCCACACCCCTCCCGATCAACAGGACCCCGTTTCGACCGTAGGAGGTCCAACAGAAGTCCGTTTCCTCCGGTTTGTGGTACGCCAGACCCCTCCCACTGAACATGATCCCGTTTCGACCGTGGCCGGTCGAACACAAGGTTGTTTCCTCCGTTCTGCGGTATGCCAGGCCTTGTTTCCATAGGCTGTTCCGTCCAAGACGGTTGGCTCCCGATGAACAACATGCGTTCCATTGCTACCCGATGAACACGATGCATTTTGTTGCCTCCCCATGAACACGACGATCACGCAGTCTCTCTGTTCTGGCCCATCCATGTACACGAGCCCTGGCCATACATATGCGCGAGTAGGAGTTATAGACCCCACCCGTATGTACATACGTGGCCGTATTTACTTTCTTGCATCCTGGCTGCCGTACGTACGTGTACATGCTACGTGCGCGCCTCTACTACGACACGTGCGCGCCTCTACTACGACACATGTGCGCCTCTACTACGACACGTGCCCTTCCTTCCTTGCATGTCCATGGTTCATCGCTGCAGCCTGCTGACAGACTGATCGACCAGTATGTATGTACACATTCATGACCAGAATGACAATGCTATGTACGCTTCGACCAGATGGGTCTCGACTATCAGGCACTTCCTTGCGTGCGAAGATGTAGCTGGTGAGTCCCAGCAGTCAGGGGGCGAATCATTTTTTTTGCCCATAATATGGACGCACTTCCTTGCGTGCGAAGATGTAGCTGGTGGGTCCCAGCAGTCAGGGGGAGAAAACATTATTTTTTAGGGTAAAAAGGAGGCAGTTGCATGCATGCGTCCATGGGCGTGGTTCGTCCCCACTGTCAGCCTCTCACGTCCAGTCATCTTTCGATGACTCTTGGTTGTTGACTACGTTGGCCACACCATGCCGAGCGCACCAAGGCCGGTGGACGACGGCGAGGCCCCAGACTAGAACGACCCAGAGATGGGGAAGACGCGGCAGTGGAGTCGAAGATGGAGAGGAGTGGGAAACTTGACTGGTTCTGGTGCACGGCACTACTGCCGTGGTGCCGCCCGCAGGAGACATGAGCAAGAACAGTGGTTGAATAAGGAGCACGACTATTGGATTAACATCCAATGGTCCAGCTGCTAGAATCATTTGTTGATTAAGTTGACAAAGCCCTGCGTACACGTCCTCTTAGTTGGCCCACAAGCCAGCCACCAAATCTGACGGTTCCAATCTGTCAATGGGAGTGTCGGTGTCAAAAGCGGCGGATCTCGGGTAGGGGGTCCTGAACTGTGCGTCTAGGTGGATGGTAACAAGAGACAAGGGACACGATGTTTTTACCCAGGTTCGGGCCCTCTCGGTGGAGGTAAAACCCTACTCCTGGTTGATTAATATTGATGATATGGGTAGTACAAGAGTAGATCTACCACGAGATCAAAGAGGCTAAACCCTAGAAGCTAGCCTATGGTATGATTGTTGTTCGTCCTACGGACTAAAGCCCTCCGGTTTATATAGACACCGGAGAGGGCTAGGGTTACACTGAGTTGGTTACAATGGTAGGAGATCTACATATCCGCATCGCCAAACTTGCCTTCCACGCCAAGGAAAGTCCCATCCGGACACGGGACGAAGTCTTCAATCTTGTATCTTCATAGTCTAGGAGTCCGGCCAAAGATGATAGTTCGGCTATCCGGACACCCCCTAGTCCAGGACTCCCTCAGTAGCCCCTGAACCAGACTTCAATGACGACGAGTCCGGCGCGCATATTGTCTTCGACATTGCAAGGCGGGTTCCTCCTCCGAATACTTCATAGAAGATTTTGACCACCAGGATAGTGTCCGGATCTACAAAATAAGTTCCACATACCACCATAGAGAGAATAATATTTACACAAGTTCAATCTGCTGACGTATTTCGTGGCGTGACATCACACCACAGCCAAGCCTTTATTCGAATAGTTTTTATTGTTCCACCTCAGCGCATTTAGCGAAGTGGTTTCCTTGGCACGTCTTGTCAAAGAAGAGATCGTGTCCCCTTATTCCGGGATCCTCATCAATATGGGTGTGGGTAACCCAACCGTGCCCACTGGCACGCCCCCTCTATCGAAGGCGAGTCCCAAACGGCCACGGGGAGGGCTCTTGGTATTCAACCTCTTTATAACGAGACCAAGGCCTGCTCCTTTCTTTCGATCTCAATCGAGTCCGCCCTTCGCCTCGAGTTCCAACACCCAAAGCTCCAGATTCAGGCGCTTCGGACCTTTGATGATGTCCGGCTCCGACCTGCAAGGCCGGTGGATGCCTTCTTCCATCACGGAAGAAGACGTGCTAAAGCTGAGAGACGCCAGGTATCTGACTGGCGAAATTTCGCATAGGCTGCCTGCCCAAGGGCAGGTTATTCCTACTCCCGAGCCTGGTGAGAGCGTGGTGTTCATGTCTCACTTCCTTCGGGGTTTAGGCTTCCCGACGGACCCCTTCGTGAGGGGGCTCATGTTCTATTATGGGCTGGAATTCCACGACTTGGATCCGGAGTCCATCCTCCACATCTCATCATTCATTGTCGTATGCGAAGCCTTCCTCCATATTACCCCTCACTTTGGATTGTGGCTTAAGACCTTCAAAGTGGAGCCGAAGATGATCAAGGGGCAGCAGACAGAGTGCGGAGGGGCTGTTATAAGCAAAAATGCTGACGCTCCATGGCCCGAGGGCTCTTTTCAAGAGGAGCTTGGTTTGTGGCAACAGGAGTGGTTTTATATCACCACTCCCAGGGGCACCAAATGGGTGGCGCCACCTGCCTTTCGCTCGGGTCCTCCACAACAGCTGGCGTCATGGGTCAACAAAGGGCTCGACTGGGGGCCGTCCAAGGACGTTCCTTTGCTGCAGGGCCGTATTCGAGAACTCCAAGAGAGAGAGATCAATCTGCTCGTAGTGGCGCAGGTCATGCTGATTCGGCACCTTCTACCCTGCAAACGTCGCCCCCTACGTCTGTGGGAATTTAATCCGGAGGGACCACGAGCTCTCCAACACTTCATGGGCGCGACGCCCGTGGAGATGTATAAACTGTTCTTCAGATCACAAGAGATGTCTTGACCGAGGACGCAGGTCTGAGCTGCAATCGCCCGGATACTCAAGTAAGTAGTCCTATGCCCAGACATGTTATCTGTACATTTATCATAAAATTGCCCTTTAAAGAGTTGTCCCTTGAACAGGAGTGGATAGCGAAAGCAAAACTAATAAGGTGTCCGGCCCCCCTCCCTAAGACCACGCTGGATCCTGTGTTAACCAAGATGCTGGAGGCTGCGCCTTTGGAAGAGGGCAAAGGGGGGAACAAGGAAATTACTGCCTCCTCGAAGGAGGCTTTCAAGGAAGGGGGGATCGAGAATCCCTCCCTCCAGGGGGAGAAGAGGACCGCTTCTGAAGATCCGGAGGCCAAGGCCTCAAAGCGGGGGAAGAAATCTTCACCAGAGGGTCCTGCGCCAGGAGAAGCCCCGGCCGCACTATTTCCCCAAGGGAATCAGCCCTCCAGCAAGCCGTAAGTAGAAAGGGGAGTTTTGTAATAAGGGACATCCCTGTTTTTATTTCTGAATATAACCGAAGTTTTTCCTTATAGTTTAGATCTCAGCCCTTCTCAGCAGAGCTCATCTTCGGGGGATCTTCGTCCGGAGATGATGGAGAGTGAAACGCCTCCATCTACCGCACCGTCATGCGGGGCGTACGACCCTGAGGTGTCGTCTCGGAGGGTTTCCCCGAGTCCGGCGGGGCCGGAAGGTCCGGCACCAACTGGTGTACGGTTGGAGGAGCTGAAGGATCTGCTCGGGCGAGCGTCTATCTCAGAAGATCACCGTGCGTTAATGGGTATGGTGATTGAAAGGATTTCATCCGCTGAGAGTGGATTGCATGAAGCCGTCAGAAGTTTACTGACGGGGTTTGAGGTACGCAAAAATGATATACCTTCTGACAGTTTTGCATATAGAATGCGCCCTGTATGGATAGTAGCCCCTGAGACTCGGTACGTTGTCGAAAGTGACAGCGCGCCGAGGATCATAATCTCGGTTGTAATATGTTGCCTGTCCTCTATAGGTGGCGGAGCGTCCGGTGGCCAGCCGGACTGATCAATTTGCCAAACTGAAGCGGCAATTTGATGTGGCGGATGCGGACATCGCGCTTATCAATAAGCGGCTTGACGAGTCACAAGGTATGCAACTTCTCTGCGGACACCTGGTAAGGGAGCTTGACGCCCATGCCTTACAACATGTATGCTTTATGTAGATGGTGCCGCTGCTATGGAGAACCTTCGGGCGGAGCTAGCCCGAGTCAAGGAGCAAGCCAGAAGGAGTGATGCGGCTGCCTTGAGGGCGGCCGAGGAGCTAAAAGCCGAACAGGCTGTTCACTGCCGAAGCAGGGAGGAAATGGCCAAGATGGCCGAGAAGTTGAAGAATGCTACCGACCGCTGCAAGTTTCTTGAAAAAGAACGCCGAGCGGAGCAAGAGGACCTGAAGAAGGCCACCGCCAAAGCCAAGGATGCCCGCTCCGCGATGAGAGCAATAAAGGAGGAGCTATGTCAAGCCGGGGATATCGCGGGTGGAAAGCCCTTTCTACTGCGGAGGAAGTTCATGGATCCGAAGTATACTCAGTTGGGCCAGCTATGGGGTGCGAAGGATGCTTATCTGGATTTGGCGGCGAGTGCTGCGGACGCGGTCGCACACTTCCAAGGCCAAAAGGATCACGGAATGGAAGAGCTTTTTTGGTCGCAGTTCCATAGTCCAGAGCGTACACTTCCCTTAACCGATCAGTTAGCCGAATGGGCTGAGCTGAATAGGTTGTCCAGACTTGCCATGAAGGATGTCGTGACTCATTTGTGGCCGAAAAGGCCCGAGCCGAAGAGTTATTTTGGCTTGGTGCGGGCAGTTCCTTGATGCGGTGCCGCATATCGATGCAATGAAGCGGTCAGCATGCATAGAGGGTGCGCGGATGGCTCTTGCCCGTGTCAAGACATGCTGGGCGGAGATGAAGGCCACCGGCGTTGCATCCCAGGATTCGGACAGAAGCCGAGTACATGCCGAGCACTATTTTGAGGAAGTCCTGCAGGGCGCTCGTTTAATAGAGACACAGTGCTCGAAGGATATTACGTTCAAATGACATGTATGATTTGTGAAACGATGTTTCAATATAATGTAAGAGCTTTTTATACTTGTGCGCTCAAGTATTGAAATACCTCCTGTGCGGTCGTTAATGTATATGTGTATATAACCTGAAAGATGGTAGTCTTCGGCTTCAGCCCACACGCACATAGTGTGGGGTTGTTTGCAAAAAAAAGCGCATTTTCACACTTAATCCAACGTCTTGGTCCTGTGAAGGAGGTGATAGCGTAGCAAACTAGGCAACCGGACTATAATGCTTTATCACTTTCACTTAGCCATAGGAGTTCGATGGTGGGGCTACTATATAGCCCCTAGGGGCACCGCGTTCTCCGAATTTGAGGCGCGTATGTGCCTGACCGGGAAACGGTCCTTCGTTAAAGCGGAGGAATTCTAAACATTCCGGTGGGTCATCGAGTGGTTGACCAGTCTCATGCTATATCATGACAGTCAGTTTTCGGCTTTCTCTACTAAGGTGCTCACCCGGCCGAACCGGGGCACAATCGCAGTAGTTCTCCTAGTGCCGCGTTAGCCGATAGAGCGGAACGTAAGGCAGCAAAACACAGGAGCCGGGCAAACCGAACATTTGACCAAAGACATGATTCAGAGCTGATGCATATAAGGCCTAATTCAAGACGCCGAACACTCCCTAAGGTATTCGGTCTTTATGAAAACGGGCAGAACAATGCCCTAAGCCCCTAGTGTCCAGGTACGCGCAAAAATTTCTGACGAGGCCGATGCCAAAACGCCAGCCTCCTCCTCGGTTATACCAAGAAACCGGGGATGTGTATCAACAAGAGACAGTACAAAAGGTTTACGCAGGGTCTTAATCTGAAAAGAATCCTTGCAACGGGTCCGTACTGCACGTCTGCGCCTGTGTCTCCGTTGTGCCGTATCCTGGACGGGTGTAGCACGATGTTCATCTGTAAAAGAGAAGAACTTAGCTGGGAAAAAAAGGATCGTGCGAAAAATGTATTGTAATATTAATAGAGTATGATTCAAAAAATGGATAAAATGGAGCTTTATTGTCTCTTGTTGTACATGCGTGGAGCCCCTTGTAAGGGGGTATGCGGCTAGTAAGCCCCTTGTTTATTTATACCGGACTTGTCTAACCGTGTCCGGGGTCTGAATGACCTGTTTAGGTGCTTTGATCAGCAAAGCCGGGTTAGTGTGTGGCTGTCAAGGCAGTCTCACATTCTTCCGTATTCGGGGAATAGTCGAAGTTTCCCTTTAATGAGATGATGCCGCGTGGTGTAAGAGATGCATAATGCGGTATTGCGTTAAAGCGGGGGAAAGCTTCGCGTCCCAATAGTGCTTGATAGCTACTTTTAAATGGGGCGATGTGGAAGACTAACTTTTCGTGACGGAAGTTGTCGGATGAGCCGAACACAACTTCTAGTAGTAGAGAGCCCGTACAATGGGCATATGGGCCTGGCATCACTCCTTTAAAGGAAGTGTTGCTATGGCGAATTTTCGTTGGGTCTATCCCTATTCTGCGGATTGTGTCCTGATATAGCAGGTTTAGATCACTACCGCCGTCCATTAGGACTTGTGTAAATTGAAGTCCGTCTATTATAGGATCTAATATCAAGGCAGTCCATCTTGTGTTCCGGATACTTCCGGAGTAATCTTGATGGTCAAAGGTGATTGGTTTTGACATCCAGTGTCAGGACTCCGCTGGGGTGGACCGTGCGGCGCGTATTTCAATGGGCGCCGCTCTATTTTTCCCTGCTGTCACTTGAAGTGAGTTTACTGTTTTGACCTCTTGTGGGAAATTCTTTTGTTTTCCGGTGCTCTGCTTGTGGGGTTCGTCATCGTCCTTACTTGGTGTGTCGAGCCCCTTGTGTTCGGCGTTAAGTCGGCCGGACTGTTTGAAGACCCAACAATCTCTGTGGGTATGGTTTGCAGGCTTCTCGAGAGTACTGTGCATCTGGCATATCTTGTCCAAGATTTTGTTTAGGTTGGATAGCTCGTCGCTGTTGTCCTTAAGAGGCAGTTTTGTTCTCCTGCCAAGAGCTTTTGAATCCGGCGTTGACTGCCGTGCTCTTCGGACTGTTTCCCTTGGTCCGGCGCTGGTCCTTGCTGCGTCGTGGTTCCCATTTCCATCCCTGACCTCGGATGTACTTGGGTCGCTGGTGCTGCATCTTGCCAGCCTGCTATCCTCTCCCGCGCAAAAGTGGGTCATGAGGCTTGTTAGTGCGGCCATTGTCCTCGGCTTTTCTTGGCCAAGGTGTCTGGCGAGCCATTCGTCTCGGACGTTGTGTTTGAAAGCTGCTAAGGCTTCGGCGTCCGGACAGTCGACTATTTGATTCTTTTTGGTGAGGAACCTGTTCCAGAATTTGTGGGCTGACTCTCTGAGCTGTTGAGTTATGTGACTTAAATCGTCTGCATCCGGAGGGCGGACATAAGTCCCCTGAAAATTTGCCCGAAACGCATCCTCGAGCTCTTCCCAACTTCCAATGGTATTTTCTGGGAGGCTTTTGAGCCAATGCCGGGCTGGCCCTTTGAGCTTGAGGGGTATGTATTTTATGGCGTGGAGGTCATCTCCTCTAGCCATGTGTATGTGTAGGATGTAATCCTCAATCCAGACCCCAGGGTCTGTTGTTCCGTCATATGCCTCTATGTTTACGGGCTTGAATCCCGCTGGGAATTCATGATCCAGCACCTCATCGGTGAAATATAGGGGGTGTGCGGCGCCCCTGTATTTGGGTGTGCCGTGATGTTCGAATACTCGACGTGTTGCATTGCTTTCTAGAGCTTGCTTTCTTGGCCCATAGATAGACCTGACTGGGCCATCCTTTTGGTGCGGATCCTTATGTGGATCGCGTGCCGGCTTGTGTGCAGCGCCGCTTGCCACTCTATGTTTGCCATGTGGTCGTCTATCCGACCGGGCGGCCTCTTTGTTCTTTGATTGTGGGGGATCTATGGCCTCCTCATCAAATTCGGGCAGTAGTTTGCGCTTCGGGTAGCTTTTGTTTGGCGACTATCGCCGTATTTGTCTGCGGTGTTGAGTACTTTGCTGCATCTCATTCTGAGCATGTCTTCCGCTGTTTTGAGCTTCCGCTTCTGCTTCTTCAGGCTACGTGCAGTGGCGACGAGCCTTTTGTGGAGGTTCTTCTACTCCAACGATGTGTCCGGCGTGAGATCATCCGGACTGTTATCTTCGCCGGGGACGGATTGTTTATCCAAGTTATCCTGTTCGGATGGTTGCTCGAGGGCATGTTCGTCGTTCACCGGTTCACCCTGCTCTATGGCTGGGTCTGTATGGGTCCTGTCTTTGTCGAGGCGGGACTTTGAGCGGCGCTTAAGTCGCCGTTTTGACTGCTTTTCGAGGCAATTATCCTTCACAGCGTCCCGTTGTTCCTCGTTATCGCTTCCTTTAGCTGTATCCACCATATATACATCGTGAGTTGAGGTGGCTTTCCAGTGCCCTGTAGGCGCTGGTTCTTGGTCGTCTCCGGCATCGTCGTCCATACCCTCGATGTCTTCGGAGTCAAAGTCGAGCATGTCGGTTAAATCATCGACAGTGGCTACAAAATGGGTGGTGGGTGGGCGTTGAATTTCTTCGTCGTTCGCATCCCAACCTTCCTAACCATAGTCCGGCCAAGGCTCTCCTGATAAAGAGAGAGACTTTAGTGAATTCAGGATGTCGCCAAAGGGCAAGTGCTGAAAGATGTCCACAGCGGTGAACTCCATAATCGGCACCCAATCGGATTTGATTGGCAGGGGCGCGGAAGGTTCGGAGTCCGGAGAGGAGTCCGGTACCTTGGAATCACGAGCTTCACAAAGGACAAGGTTGGTATTCGGCTCTATCGCCGTACAGGTAGCGGCCCCCGAGGCGGTGTCCAGCCACCCGTCCTCGATCGACGCAGTCAGCTCCGAGCTAAGGGCCGGAGTGGATGCTTGTGGGGCCTCCAGGGCACTGTCCGGCAGCAGAGCTAGATCATGCCAATCGTGACAGTGCGACGCGCTTGGCTGTGGCTCGAACCCGTCGAAGATCAAGTCTCCGCGGACATCGGCCATATAGTTCAAACTTCCAAATTTGACCTGATGGCCAGGGGTGTGGCTTTCAATCTGCTCCAGACGGCCAAGCGAGTTGGCCCGCAGTGCAAAGCCACCGAATATGAAGATCTGTCCAGGGAGAAAAGTCTCACCCTGGACCGCGTCGTTGTTGATGATCGAAGGAGCCATCGGGCCTGAAGGTGACGATACAGAGGAACTCTCAATGAAAGCACCAATGTCGGTGTCAAAACCGGCGGATCTCGGGTAGGGGGTCCCAAACTGTGCGTCTAGGCGGATGGTAACAGGAGACAAGGGACACGATGTTTTTACCCAGGTTCGGGCCCTCTCGGTGGAGGTAAAACCCTACTCCTGCTTGATTAATATTGATGATATGGGTAGTACAAGAGTAGATCCACCACGAGATCAAAGAGGCTAAACCCCAGAAGCTAGCCTATGGTATGAATGTTGTTCGTCCTACGGACTAAAACCCTCCGGTTTATATAGACACCGGAGAGGGCTAGGGTTACACAGAGTCGGTTACAATGGTAGGTGATCTACATATCCGCATCGCCAAACTTGCCTTCCACGCCAAGGAAAGTCCCATCCGGACACGGGACGAAGTCTTCAATCTTGTATCTTCATAGTCTAGGAGTCCGGCCAAAGATGATAGTTCGGCTATCCGGACACCCCCTAGTCCAGGACTCCCTCAGGGAGGAATAATTTTTTTTGCATAACAAGGAGGCACTTCCTTCCATGCGAAGATACAGTCGGTGGGTCCTAGCTGCCAGGGGGAGGAAACATTTTTTTCAGCTTAATAAGGAGGAACTTTCCTTGTGTGCGACCATGGACCTCGTGGGTCCCAGTCATCAGGCTCTCCATGTACAGTCCTCTTACGATGACTCTCATTTGTTGACCATGCCGCACCGAGTGTAGTGACGTGGTGGACGATGGCAAGGCCCCAAACGGGAACGACCCGGGTATGGGAAGACTTGGCAGTGGAGTCACAGATTGAGAGGAGGAGAAGGGTTATAACTGGTTCTGGTGCTGCTTGGGGATCCAGTCGGTGGAGAACACCAGGAGGTGTGGAGGGGTGGAGGGATAGCCTGGCTGGCGGTGGTGTAGCGCTTCGTAGTGATGCGTGCTAAGAATGGCCGCTAGCCACCAGAGGCTGGACCAGGCGGTCGCGGCGACGCTGGAGGAAGAAGACGAGAGATTGAAGGTGCATGCCGACCATTGGATATAAATCCAATGGTTGTGGATGTCATACTCATTTGTTGACCAAGTTGACAATGCCCCGCGTAGGCTTCGACGTATTGGCCCACATGTCAGCCTGCCAAAATGTGCCATATATTTAACCCATGTTTTCTAGAATGTACAGTCCATTTGCTGGGCTGGGTGAACAAATAATTTCACGTCAATGCGGCCCATTATATTTTCTAAGAAATCCTAGCCCATTTGCACTTTCTTGAAGTACACGAATTAGCTAGGCTCGTTCGATATATAACGTTAGGTTAAAGGAGAAATTAAATCAAAAAAATAAACTGGAGCGACACATTTTTTATATATAAAATTAACAAATTAGCGAGTTATTTCTCAAAATAAAAATGAGCGCGTTATTATTACATTGGTCCTTAAAATCTTCGCAAGCTTTTGTACGCAATCACTAAGATTTTCCTTGCCTGTGAGTCAAAAAGAACTAGGATTTTGCTTGCCAACTTCTGTTAAACATTTACTTTTATAAGTTAATAACATGTGGGTTGTTTTTATAATGCATATATAAGTCTCTATAAAATATACGATAATAGTAATAATATAAATATATATAATGTGGTTAGAAGGGAAAACATAAATTGGACACATCATTATTATTCTTATATATAGATAAATAGAACAGAGATTTGTGTTTTATTAAAAAAAGTACATTGGGTTGCCGATCTTTAAGAAAAAGCCCATAGGCCGGTATGGACCTAAAAAATAATTTGAAACCACTGTCTCCGTATGTCATCGGGACGCATGTTAAAAAACCAAACCTAGGCCTAGCTGATACTAGTTCGCCCTCTGGAAAAAAATGATACCAGCTAGATCCCCGAGCAGACTGGATTAAAGAGGGGGCCGGCGGCACGACTGAAGAAGCGCATCAGGAGCGATTTTTTTATTCAGTGGATGACTCTCATGTTTTTTTACTTTCCTCTCCACCATACAACTTATAATTTTAGCCATCCAGTCTGTGGTGGACCAGCAGCCCATTTGTTGGGTGGGCCAACCTACAGAAACCAGCACCCAATTTTTCATCAAGCCCCAAAAACAACGCGGTACTATGTTTGTTTTGAGGCCGAAAACAGTACGACTGGGGTTGAGCGGGGGAGGGGGAAAGACAGAGCAAAACGATTTAAAAGAGCTGATGCACCGTTGCTACCCTTACAAAGCAGGTGCAATTCTTCTCGGGAAGAAGGTGTGCCGTTGACACCCACACGTCAGAAATCCCACGGTAGGCATACTAATAAGTTCACACAGAAGTACAATAGAAAAGGTAAACATTTGTATCAAAGTCAGATTCACAGGACACGTTCAAATTCATAGCCAACCTTCACAATCAACAACTCAAAAGATTCATATATACACAAGTTCAACATGTCTATGCATCCAAATGATTGATAGATCACACGACAATATTCATAGATAATTCACAAAAATATTCAGATATACACATGTTTAGTATGATTATGCAACCAAATGATTGAGATCACAGCCAATATCATCCATGGACGAACTTTAATTACCTAGGGTACAGACTGGTAAATGGTGTTCAGTCGGAGGTACTTCTTGCTAAAATTAATGCTTGTACGAGTAAGCTTTCAAGTACATAAGAGGCAGCACAGACAATCTGAACTTTGCTTCTAGATTTATCCTCAAATAGTGGCCTCGTGCCGAGGGAGGTATGAGCAACTTGGCCACTACTTTCATCCAACTAGTTTACTGGCTCATCTTGGTCCTGTAGCTCGCCAAAATTCTACATTACAAACAAGAAAGGAGGCGGTTGAGAAAATGAAACACCCAATTTTTGTGTGCAGTTCAACTGAAATGGAGCATCCCTAGAATGCAGACTGATTAAATGCCAGATGAATATACACGTCAACCAACTTGTCTAGAATCTTTAGCCTCCATGCCATACAGTTCACTACCATATGTGTCGATAACCAAAAGGCACAAGTTGGGACCAAAGACTGGACTGTGTTTTTCTGGGCTATGCACCAAGCAATATTTTTGGCATTCACGCTCCTAATACTTGGAGTTTGACAACTGGTTGATGCCAGTTGATACTCGAATGAATATAGGCACTTATTCTTGTCAACATTGATGCTTGTCTGAGTGAACTTTGGAGTACATAGTAGCAGCATAAGTATCTGTCCATCTGATCTTTTTGTGAAGTTCTACTGAAATCACACAATGTAATGATTTTGCCTGCGAGTTCAGGCTCCAAGTTACTCCTTTATAAAATCGGCAAACAGTAGCACAATACTAAATTACCAATACATATGACAAGAACAATAATCAGGATAAAGACTAGTACCAACCTGTGTGAGGTAGCATATCAATTATTATTTCCTTTGACTCGAAGCCGAGATAAGCGAAGCAACTGACAGCAAAGGAAGAAAGCAAGCCTAAATTAGTGACTGACAGGAAAGGAAGGAAACTATCGAGGCAATGAAGCACCCAAGTTTTTGTGCAGTTCCACCAAAATCAAGCATCCCTTTTGGCACATATATTGAGAGAGTGAGATTACTGTAATAGTGGGACTAGTTGATGAAACATACACTAACAAATAGAAGCGCCCTCATTATCCTAATTGGTAAAGTTAGCAACATAGTAGTCTTGCTTAAAGAGAGGTATTAGTTTATTTAATCAGTGCCAATTAGCTCAACACTCAAAGCATTGCCATTATCATAGGTTGCAAAACTTTAACGTGCAAAGATAAAGGAGTCTCTCATGACAGTAGCACGATACAAATAGAGATGACAGCAAACTAATATGGATGACGGCCTTAGACTGGTACCAACCTGAGCAAAAAAGCTTATTCATGTAGTCCCATAAGATATGATAAAGCACTCACTGGAATCACTCAATAGTATATATTTTTGTGCACTTCAAATGTATGGTTGAAATCACTCTTGTTTACCAGTGCTGATATTATATCGAAAGATTATCAAGAACTTCCAGCAGAGTTAAAGCACTGGCTGGGATACAGTTCATTGTATTGTCTTGTGTAGTTCCACTAAAATGTATGATTGGCACAACATGATCCTTGTTTGCACAAGTAGGAACAAGGTGAAAGCTTCATTAGCTTAGTGAGAAAGGGTAGAAAAACATTAGCATATTACTCTAATAGTAGCATCAAATTCATGATGGACAATATGCAAAACATTGCCTCATTGAACCAATGGCAATAAATAGACATGCAAAATAATAGCACTATTATGTCATGACACTAATAATATCCCCTCCCTGCTCCTGTGACAGCCTGGTTTTTGCCCTCTTTTCTTTGCTTGATTTTCACGTGAGTTGATTTTGGATTTGGAGTTTTGAATCATTTCATTTGGACTTAACCACTTGGGTATCCCTTCATTTTCACCCAAGTGTTCCCTCTCCTCCTCAAAGCCATCATTTCACCCCTGGCCAACCCAACAATATTGCTTGGAATATTTTTCTTAAATGAAAAATATTCATTTTGGCCTCCAAAACCCTAGCTAATTCCTTGAGCTCCAAAGCAACCCTAATTTCTCTTGCCCCAAAAATCCTGAGAAAAATCCCAATTATTCTTTGGACCCTAGGGCACATTTCTGAGAAAAAATATTTCATGGCTCTTTGGAATATTTTGGCTACAGAAAATAAAATCACTTCTGGGCTGAAAATGGTAGTTTCTACAGCAACTACCTTTTTACTAGCTCCAATGTAGCTGGTTTTCCCTGAGCTTATTTACCTTAGTAAGAGATAGTAAAACCCCAAAGCTCAGCCCTTGAATCCCTGTGGTTTGACCACAGTAACTCCCCAAAGTTTCTGTCCAGTACCTTAACCTCATCACCGTTTTACTTCTACTGCACCTGGAACCAAACCGAGCCATGGTAACACCTCAGTTTACTAAGGAATACACGCCAGACATCCTTGTTAGTGCGTAGGTGGCCCGATGTCACGGTCCACGTGGTGACCACGTTCGTCCGAGCGGGCTGGCATGCCAAACACGCGCTCTGCGCGTCGCCAGCGCCTCTGTTGAGTGCGTTCTTGCTGCTCGGCCGGCCCGAGCGTGCCACCCCTCGCCACCATCGTCGTCTCCACCTCCATAACTCCACCCTGCCGCTCGCCTACGCCGGAGCTCGCTGCAGTGAGCACGGGCATGGTCCGGCCAACGGCACAGTGCGCGCGCACTTTGTTCGTCTCTTTCCCCCTCGTTCCTGTGCTCGTCCACGCCCGCATACAGTGGCTGCGTGACCTCCGTCGCCTTCTCCATCGCTCTCTGGCACCGTTCGTCGCCAGGCGCCGGGGACAGGTGTCCTCCGGCGGAGCCCGAGCCCTCCTCGCCGCCCCGCCTATAAAAGCCCCCCTCTGCAGCCTCCTGGAGCATCGTAACCCTCTCCCACTCCCTCCTAGAGCCATTAGAAGCCGCAGCCCGGCCGGGCAGGCCGCAGGCTTCCGTCCCAGAGCCAAGCTCGCAGGCGATCCCCTCTAGATCGTTCCCACAGCTCCGGCCTCTCGCAAGCCAAGGCGACCCCGCCTCTCCTCCGTGAAGCCAACACACCTAGCTAGAGCCCCTGGAGCCGCCCCAAGCCGCCTTCTTCTTCAACTCTGGCAACCTCCGCCTTCTGTCGCCGCTGGAGAGGTCAAATCTGACGCCGTCCGACCACTGTTAGCCATGCTACGGGTATGGGCAGGTGCGCAATCGCCTTCTCCATCAATCCCTCCCTCTAGTTTGCCTCCAAGAAGTCTCATCACCGGCGTGAGCTTCGGCGAAGCGCCGCACTCCTCTGTTTCCCTCTCCCCTCCCTCCGGCCTGACTAGCGAGGCCCGCTAGTCAGCCACTCATTACGCACGCGAAGCGGTATGAGTGGTGGCGCCCTAAGAGATTACGCCTTCGACGTAACTGATGACCCACAAGTATAGGGGATCTATCGTAGTCCTTTCGGTAAGTAAGAGTGTCGAACCCAACGAGGAGCGGAAGGAAATGATAAGCGGTTTTCAGCAAGGTATTCTCTGCAAGTACTGAAATAAGTGGTAACTGATAGTTTTGTGATAAGATAAATGGTAACGAGCGACAAGTAATAAAAGTAAATAAAGTGCAGCAAGGTGGCCCAATCCTTTTTGTAGCAAAGGACAAGCCTGGAAAAATTCTTATAATGGGAAAAGCGCTCCCGAGGACACATGGGAATATCATCAAGCTAGTTTTCATCACGCTCATATGATTCGCGTTCGGTACTTTGATAATTTGATATGTGGGTGGACCGGTGCTTGGGTACTGCCCTTACTTGGACAAGCATCCCACTTATGATTAACCTCTATTGCAAGAATTCGCAACTACAACAAAAGTATTAAGGTAAACCTAACCATAGCATGAAACATATGGATCCAAATCAGCCCCTTACAAAGCAACGCATAAACTAGGGTTTTAGCTTCTATCACTCTAGCAACCCATCATCTACTTATTACTTCCCAATGCCTTCCTCTAGGCCCAAAGAATGGTGAAGTGTTATGTAGTCGACGTTCACATAACACCACTAGAGGTTAGACAACATACATCTTATCAAAATATCGAACGAATACCAAATTCACATGACTACTAATAGCAAGACTTCTCCCTTGTCCTCAGGAACAAACGTAACTACTCACAAAGCATATTCATTTTCATAATCAGAGGGGTAATATTGTGCATAAAGGATCTGAACATATGATCTTCCACCAAATAAACCAACTAGCATCAACTACAAGGAGTAATCGACACTACTAGCAACCTACTAGCACCAATCTAGGACTTAGAGACAAGAATTGGATACAAGAGATGAACTAGGATTTGGAGATGAGATGGTGCTGGTGAAGATGTTGATGGAGATTGCCCTCTCCCGATGAGAGGAGCGTTGGTGATGACGATGGTGATGAATTCCCCCTCCCAGAGGGAAGTGTCCCCGGCAGAACAGCTCTACCGGAGCCCTAGATTGGTTCCGCCAAGGTTCCGCCTCGTGGCGGCGGAGTCTCGTCCCGAAAAGTTCTCCTCTATTTTTTTCTCATCGAAAGACTTCATATGGGAGAAGATGGGCGTCGGAAAGCCACCAGGGGGCCAACGAGGTTGGGGGGCACGCCCAGGGGGGGCACCCTCGTGAGCAGCGTGTGGGCCCCCTTGCCTTCATATTTGGCGAAGATTTTTCTTTATTTATTCTAAGGTATTCCGTGGAGTTTCAGGACTTTTGGAGTTGCGCAGAATAGTCCTTCAATATTTGCTCCTTTTCCAGCCCAAAATTCCAGCTGCCAACATTGTAAAATAAGAGAGAATAGCCATAATTATTGTGACATAACGTGAAATAACAGCCCATAATGCAATAAATATCGACATAAAAGCATGATGCAAAATGGACGTATCAACTCCCCCATGCTTAGACCTTGCTTGTCCTCAAGCGAAAAGCCGATAACAATAAATATGTCCTCATGTTTAGAGGTAGAGGCGTCAATAAAAAATAAAATATGGACATGAAGGCATCATGATTACTTCATAACAGCAACATATATAAATTTTGTCATATGATTACTTATGTTCTAGTGATGATCTTTTCACAAAGCCAAAATAGGAATCAGAAACTTTATTGGGCACCAAAAATTATAATCTCAGTCACTGAAGCAATTGCAATTTATAATAACATCGGAAAGAGTCTATGTTAGAGCTTCAAAGCAAGTCCACATACAAAACTATCACTTAGTCCTTCATAATTGCTAACACTCACGCGATACTTGTGGTTACAGAGTTTTAATCGGACATAGAGAAAGATAGGGGCTTATAGTTTTTGCCCCACAACCTTTTACCTCAAGGGTAATGTCAACAATAATAATTCACGCTCCCCCACATCCAATTAGATATATATATCATGTTCTTTCCAACATGCTGAGCTTGCCAAAGGATAAAATGAAAAAGGAAGGGTGAAGATCACCGTGACTCTTGCATAGGGTAGAGGATAATAATAAAAGATAGGCCCTTCGCAGAGGGAAGCAGAGGTTGTCATGTGCGTTTAGGGTTGATGCACAAAATCTTAATGCAAAAGAACATCACTTTATATTGCCCCTTGCATGTGAACCTTTATTATGCAGTCCATCACTTTTATTGCATCCACAACAAGTTCGTACAAAGCTTATTTGTCTGCACTAATAAGTCATGCATATTTAGAGAGCAATTTTTTTGCTTGCACCGATGACAACTTACTTGAAGGATCTTACTCAATCCATAGGTAGATATGGTGGACTCTCATGGAAAAACTGGTTTAAGGGTATTTGGAAGCACAAGTAGTATTTCTACTTAGTGCTGAAGAATGGCTAGCATGAGGGGGAAAGGCAAACTCAACACGGTAGAGGAACCATGACAACATACTTTATCTAAGATGTAAGAGAACATAACTCATTATGTTGTCTTCCTTGTCCAACATCAACTCTTTAGCATGTCATATTTTAATGAGTGCTCCCAATCATAAAAGATGTCAATGATAATATATCTATATGTGATACCTCTCTTTCCTTATTACTTCCTATTAATTGCAATGATGACCAAAGCTATATTTGCCAACTCCCAACAACTTTAAATCATGATACTCTTTCTATGTGAAGTCATTACCTTCAATAAGATCAATATGAACTCTTGATTCTTTTTATTCTTTTTTCTTCTAATCACCCAAGATCATGGAAAAATACTCAAGCCCTTGACTCAACACTAATCTTTATTATATAGCCCACAGACTTGATTACAAAGAAGGACCATAAAGCAAAACTAAAAACTAGATCATGCCATGACTTTATTCTACTAAATCAAGATAATACTAATAGGATCGAACTAAGAAAAACGGTAAAGATAGGAGTTGTGATGGTGATACGATACCAGGGCACCTCCCCCAAGCTTGGTAGTTGCCAAGGGGAGTGCCCATACCCATGTGATTATGTCTCCTTCCTTGCGGTGGAGGTGTTGATGATGATGCAAGCTTGTCGTCCACCTTCCATGGCATAGGCTCACTGAGGGAGTCCTGGATTGGGGGGTGTCCGGATAGCCGGATTACCATCATCAGCCGAACTATCATCTACCGGACTATCATCATCGACCGGACTCCAAGACTATGAAGATACAAGATTGAAGACTTCGTCCCGTGTCCGGAGGGGACTTTCCTTAGCGTGGAAGGCAAGCTTGGCGATACGGATATGTAGATCTCCTACCATTGTAACCGACTCAATGTAACCCTAGCCCTCTCCGGTGTCTATATAAACCGGATGGCCCTAGTCCGTAGGACATACATTACAACAATCACACCATAGGCTAGCTTCTAGGGTTTAGCCTCCTTGATCTCGTGGTAGATCCACTCTTGTAAACATCCACAATATCAATATCAATCAAGCAGGACGTAGGGTTTTACCACCATCAAGAGGGCCCGAACCTGGGTAAAACATCGTGTCCCTTGTCTCCTGTTACCATCCGCCTAGACGCACAGTTCGGGACCCCCTACCCAAGATCCGCCGGTTTTGACACCGACACTCACCATCATAGAAGGATGATCGAGTCTCCGGAATCCTCAAATCTGCAGCCAAACTCATGCTTTTGAATCTATATTCATACTCACAGTTTTGGTTTTGCAGATCATAGATTTGGGCTTGGATGTGCTTGAGTCGGTTTACTTACCGTACCACATGCCTATTCCTTTTCGGAGTCTGGAATGTTCTAGAAAGTGTCCCTTATGTATTCCTCCGGGGTTACGGTTTCAATAACATTAGTTTCAACATTTATAGGATTACCTGAGATATAGTGTTTGATTCTTTGACCATTCACCACCTTTGGATTTGTGCCTGCGAAGTTGTTGATTTTTATGGCACCGGAACGATAGACCTCCTCAATAACGTAAGGACCTTCCCATTTGGAGAGAAGTTTTCCTGCAAAAAATCTTAAACGAGAGTTGTATAGCAATACATAATCACCTACATTAAACTCACGCTTTTGTATCCTTTTGTGATGCCACCTTTTAACCTTTTCTTTAAAAAGCTTGGCATTTTCATAAGCTTGGGTTCTCCATTCATCAAGTGAACTAATATCAAATAACCTCTTCTCACCGGCAAGTTTGAAATCATAGTTGAGCTCCTTAATAGCCCAATATGCCTTATGTTCTAGTTCGAGAGGTAAATGTCATGCTTTTCCATAAACTATTTTATACGGAGACATACCCATAGGATTTTTATATGCAGTTCTATAGGCCCATAATGCATCATCCAGTTTTTTGGACCAATTCTTTCTCGACCTATTGACAATCTTCTGCAAAATTAATTTGAGCTCTCTATTGCTCAATTCAACCTAGCCACTAGACTGCGGGTGATATGGAGATGCCATTCTATGATTAACGTCATATTTAGCAAGCATCTTATGGAAAGCACCATGAATAAAGTGTGAACCACCATCAGTCATTAAGTATCTAGGGACTCCAAACCTCGGAAGAATAACTTCCTTAAGCATTTTAATAGAAGTGTTATGATCAGCACTACTAGTTGGAATAGCTTCTACCCACTTAGTAACGTAATCAACAGCAACTAGAATATGAGTGTAACCATTAGAGGCAGGAAAAGATCCCATATAATCAAAGCCCCAAACATCAAATGGCTCAATAACAAGTGAATAATTCATAGGCATTTCTTGACGTCTACTGATATTACCAATTCTTTGACATTCATCACAAGGCAAAACAAACTTATGGGCATCCTTGATGAGAGTAGGCCAATAAAACCCGGATTGCAATACCTTATGTGCAGTTCTATCTCTAGCGTGATGTCCTCCATAAGCTTCGGAGTGACACTTGCATAGGATATGTTCCTGTTCATGCTCAGGTACACAACGTCTAATAACACCATCTACTCCTTTATAAAGATGTGGGTCATCCCAAAAGTAATGTCGCAAGTCATAGGAAAACTTTTTCTTTTGTTGGTATGTGAAGCTAGGCGGTATAAATTTAGCAACAATATAATTAGCAATATCAGCATACCAAGGAGTGCTACGAGAAGTACTTATGACATTTAATTGCTCATCATGAAAGCTATCATCAATAGGTAGTGGGTCATCAAGAACATTCTCTAGCCTAGACAAGTTGTCTGCAACGGGGTTCTTAGCTCCTTTTCTATCAACAATATGTAAATCAAATACTTGAAGCAAGAGAACCCATCTAATGAGTCTAGGCTTTGCATCTTTCTTTTCCATAATATATTTAATAGCAGCATGATCTGTGTGAATAGTTACTTTAGAATCAACAATATAGGGTCTGAATTTATCACAAGCAAATACAACCGCTAAAAGTTCCTTTTCGGTAGTAGCATAATTTCTTTAAGCATTGTCTAGAGTCTTACTAGTATAATGGATAACATTCAATTTCTTATCAACTCTTTGCCCTAGAACAGCACCTACAGCATAATCACTAGCATCACACATAATTTCAAAGGGTAAATTCCAATTAGGTGGCTGAACAACAGGTGGAGAGACTAATGCTTTCTTAAGTATTTCAAATGCTTCTACACAATCATCATCAAAGACAAATGGTACATCTTTTTGTAATAAATTAGTCAGAGGCCAAGAGATTTTTGAGAAGTCCTTGATGAACCTCCTATAAAATCCGGCGTGACCAAGGAAACTTCTTATACCTTTGATGTCCTTGGGACATGGCATCTTTTCAATAGCATCAACCTTGGCTTTATCAACTTCAATACCTCTTTCAGAAACTTTGTGCCCCAAGACAATACCTTCATTAACCATAAAGTGGCACTTTTCCCAATTCAAGACAAGATTAGTTTCTTCACATCTCTGCAAAACTCGAGCAAGATTGCTCAAGCAATCATCAAAAGAGGAACCATAGACGGAAAAGTCGTCCATGAAACCTCACAAATTTTCTCGCAGAAGTCAGAGAATATAGCCATCATGCATCTTTGAAAGGTAGCAGGTGCATTACATAAACCAAAAGGCATATGTCTATAAGCAAAGTTACAAAAGGGCATGTAAAAGTAGTCTTTGATTGATCTTTAGCCGACACAGGTATTTGAGAAAAACCAGAATAACCATCTAGAAAGCAATAATGTGTATGTTTGGATAATCTTTCTAGCATTTGATCAATAAAAGGTAAGGGGTAATGATCTTTCTTAGTAGCCTTATTTAATTTGCGAAAATCAATTACCATCCTATAACCTGTAATAATTCTTTGCAAAATCTAGTCATCTTTATCATTAGGGACAACAGTAATACCTCCCTTCTTAGGGACACAATGGACAGGACTTACCCACTGACTACCAGCAACGGGATAAATTATACCTGCCTCCAGAAGCTTGAGTATTTCTTTTCTTACCACTTCTTTCATTTTAGAATTCAAACGACGTTGAGGATCACAAACTGGTTTGGCATCAGCTTCCAAATTTATTTTATGTTGACATAGAGTGGGACTGATGCCCTTAAGATCATCCAAAGTATATCCAATAGCGGCACGATGCTTCTTCAGAGTTTTCAATAATCTTTCTTCTTCATGCTCTGAAAGGTTAGCGCTAATAATAACAGGATATATTTTCTTTTCATCAAGATAAGCATATTTAAGATTATCAGGCAACGGTTTAAGTTCAAACACGGGATCACCCTTGGGTGGAGGAGGATCCCCTAGGATTTCAACAGGCAAATTGTGTTGCAGAATAGGTTCCTGTTTAAAGAATACTTCATCCATTTCCCTTCGTTCATTCATGAACATATCGTTTTCATGATCTAGCAAATAGTGTTCTAAATGATCACTAGGAGGTACAGCAATAGAAGCAAGACCTATAATTTCATCCTTACTAGGCAATTCTTCCTCACGATGTTGTTTACTAAATTTAGAAAAATTAAACTCATGAACCATATCATCCAAGCCAACAGTAACAACATTCTTTTTGCTATCTATCGTAGCATTAACGATGCGCAAGAAGGGTCTACCAAATATAATGGGACAAAAGCTATCTTGTGGAGAACCAAGAACAAGAAAATCAGCGGGATATTTGGTTTCCCAAACAAGACTTCAACATCTCTAACAATTCCCATTGGATATATAGTATCTCTATTGGCAAGTTTAATTGTAACATTAATATCTTCTAACTCAGCAGGTACAATATCATGCATAATTTCTTTGTATAAGTCAATGGGTATAAGACTAGCACTAGCACCCATATCACACAAGCCATGATAACAATGATCTCCTATTTTAACAGCAATAACAGGCACGCCTACCACAGGTCTATGTTTATCTCTATCACAGGGTTTAGCAATTCTAGTTGTTTCACTAGTGAATTGAATAACATGCCCATCAATATTATCAGACAAGAGATCTTTAACAATAGCATTATTTGTTTCTACTTTGACTTGCTCAGGAGGTGTATAAGTCCAAGTATTGCTTTTACGAACAACAGTTGAAGCTTTAGCATGATCCTTCATTCTAACAGGGAAAGGAGGTTTCTCAACATAAGTAGGAACAATAGGATCATTATAAGTGACAATCTTTTCTTCAACTTTAATAGGTGCAGCTACTTTTACTTCTATGGGAGCATGATATTTAAACCACTTCTCCTTGGGGAGATCAACATAAGTAGCAAAAGATTCACAGAAAGAAGCTACTATCTCAGAGTCAAGTCCATATTTAGTGCTAAACTTACAGAAAATATCGGTATCCATAAAAGATTTAACACAATCAAACTTAGGTGTCATACCTAACTCCTTACCTTCGTCGAGGTCCCAGTGTTCAGAGTTGCGTTTAATTCTATCCAATAAATTCCATCCAAATTCAATATACTTCATCATAAAAGAGCCAGCGCAAGAAGTATCGAGCATGGTGCGATTATTATCAGAAAGCCGAGCATAAAAATTCTGGAGAATTGTAAATTTTGAGAGCTCACGTTGCGAGGCCAAAAATTATATATATAATTGCGATCACGATGAACAAGATGCATAGGGTAATACTTTTGATGAAATTCCAATTTCAATCTTTTATAGTTCCACGATCTCGTATCATCACATAGCCTATACCATGTCAATGCGTCTCCCTCCAAAGATAAAGGGAAAGCCTTCCTCTTAACGGCATCATCGGGTATACCTGCAAGCTTAAATAGTCCACAAATATCATCCACAAAGCGTAGATGTTCGTCATGATGCTTTGTTCCTTCTCCTGCGAAAGTGTTAGCTAGCAGTTTTTCCATCATACCCGAAGGAATCTGAAAAGTAGTTTCATTTTCAATAGATTCAGTAGGTTGAGGAGCAACTCTTGGCTCAACTGGACGGGGTGAAGATACCCCAAACAAGCCCCTCAAGCAATTACTTTCCATGGTAACAAGTGACAGAAAATTTCAGCACACTAAATAAATTTTTCCTTACCAAATTCAACCTACCAAAGGCGCTTCACTCCCCAGCAACGGCGCCAGAAAAGAGTCTTGATGACCCACAAGTATAGGGGATCTATCGTAGTCCTTTCGATAAGTAAGAGTGTCGAACCCAACGAGGAGCGGAAGGAAATGATAAGCGGTTTTCAGCAAGGTATTCTCTGGAAGAAATAAGTGGTAACAGATAGTTATGTGATAAGATAAATGGTAATGAGCAACAAGTAACAAAAGTAAATAAAGTGCAGCAAGGTGGCCCAATCCTTTTTGTAGCAAAGGACAAGCCTGGACAAACTCTTATAATGGGAAAAGCGCTACCAAGGACACATGGGAATATCGTCCAGCTAATTTTCATCACGCTCATATGATCTGCGTTCGGTACTTTGATAATTTGATATGTGGGTGGACCGGTGCTTGGGTACTGCCCTTACTTGGACAAGCATCGCACTTATGATTAACCTCTATTGCAAGCATCTGCAACTCCAACAAAAGTATTAAGGTAAACCCATCATCTACTTATTACTTCCCAATGCCTTCCTCTAGGACCAAAGAATGGTGAAGTGTTATGTAGTTGACGTTCACATAACACCACTAGAGGTTAGACAACATACATCTTATCAAAATATCGAACGAATACCAAATTCACATGACTACTAATAGCAAGACTTATCCCTTGTCCTCAGGAACAAACGTAACTACTCACAAAGAATATTCATGTTCATAATCAGAGGGGTAATATTGTGCATAAAGGATCTGAACATATGATCTTCCACCAAATAAACCAACTAGCATCAACTACAAGGAGTAATCGACACTACTAGCAACCTACTAGCACCAATCCTGGACTTAGAGACAAGAATTGGATACAAGAGATGAACTAGGGTTTGGAGATCAGATGGTGTTGGTGAAGATGTTGATGGAGATTTCCCTCTCCCGATGAGAGGAGCGTTGGTGATGATGATGGTGATGAATTCCCCCTCCCGGAGGGAAGTGTCCCCGGCAGAACAGCTCTGCCGGAGCCCTAGATTGGTTCCGCCAAGGTTCCACCTCATGGCGGCGGAGTCTCGTCCCGAAAGGTTCTCCTCTATTTTTTTCTCATTGAAAGACATCATATGGGAGAAGATGGGCGTCGGAGAGCCGCCAGGGGGCCCACGAG
>NC_041389.1:175358937-175397179 GCF_002162155.2 Triticum dicoccoides | reverse complement strand
ATGAGCAGGGTGTGGGCCCCATGGCCTTCATCTTTGGCGACGATTTTTCTTTATTTATTCTAAGATATTCCGTTGAGTTTCAGGACTTTTGGAGTTGCGCAGAATAGTCCTTCAATATTTGCTCCTTTTCCAGCCCAGAATTCCAGCTGCCGGCATTCTCCCTCTTCATGTAAACCTTGTAAAATAAGAGAGAATAGCCATAAGTATTGTGACATAACATGAAATAACAGCCCATAATGCAATAAATGCCGACATAAAAGCATGATGCAAAATGGACGTATCAGTCACCCCCCCCTCTGTTTAATATTTCAAATTCATTTAAATTCAAGGAGACTTCAAATGGCCAGAACTTTTTATCTACAAGTCCAAATGTAGTGATTATTTTTGCATCGTGTTCTGTGTCCAAAAATCTAACAGCACCCAAAAGATGGAATTTATCCTTGCTGTCTAGATTTTCTGGCAATTTTCAGAAGGTTTTTTGATATTTTCTTTTTGTGGTTTTGAATATTTTCAGTAGAGCCAGCTTGTCTTGAGGATCACCAGGAGCTTTGTGAACTTCATCAGTACTAAGGCAAGCCACAGTAACATTTTCATGGTGCCACTTCAATATTTATGATTTTCATAGTTGGACTTATGAATATTGATGCATTTAAATTAGTTATATAATAAATATATTCTGTTATATGCTTGTTATGTTAAAATACTTGAACTTCAGAATGTTTGAAGTAAATATTGTTGTCAAGATAAGGAGAACTTAGTTGCAAGTGATGAATAAATAATATGGTCATAGAGTTTGATGAGTAGTTTAAATATTATTTTGCATGATGTATAATGATGATAATGCTAGAAATGGTTCTAGTATAAGTAAAGTGAGATTTTAACCAGAATAGTAGCATGAGTTGATGATGGCTCCGTAGGAGCGTGGTTGGTGCAGTATTTGCATGGTTATGTGATGCATATGTTAAGTGATGCATAGTATGGCAGTATGACACCGGTTAATTTTGTTACATTAAGTTGAACCTGATTAATAATTCAACTTGAACATGTTGTTGACCGGGTCCTGGTGCCGCTGAAATGAGTCTTTCCCAGTGCAACCACATTTGCCGGTATGGGACGGCCTTAATGCATTTCATTGTCGTGCCTCTGGTCGGTGCCTCCATTTAGGGAAGGTTATGGACGTGCTGCACCCTGGCCCGGTAGGCAAGCATAACCTTGTGATCCCATTGTTAAGTTAATTTTGGTACCGGGTCCCAGAGTAGATCGTGGCCACGATGGTGGTCGAGGTGTCTGGAGGTAGACATGGGGCCACCCAGGACTAGCCCGTTGGGGTCTGAGTCGGAAGGGCTGGGAGAGTGTCATGAAAATGAAATGGTTTCATCGAAACGTTGTTGGTCCACCCGATTGGGAGTGCGAGGCCATGGGTTCTGTAGGGTGGGTACAGTGTACTAACCTCTGCAGAGTGTTTTTAATCTATCGATAGCCGAGTCCACAGTTACGGACACGCTCAAAAGTAGGGTACACCATGGGTCAACACTTAATAAATATGCACACTAAATTGCACTAAGGATGGCAGTGAGGCCATCGTGTTGAGTTGGCCATGAGTTGGTCGGGTTGTGATCGCCGTAAGGATCATGAGACACGAGTTGGTCGGGTTGTGATCGCCGTAAGGATCACGGGCCACTAGTTGGTTGGGTTGTGATCGTCGTAAGGATCACGGGCCACGAGTTGGTCGGGTTGTGATCGCCGTAAGGATCACGAGTGTGTTTTGGTACTATCATGTTTATTGGTCACATCTGGTAAGCAAGTCGGGAGAATGAGTAACTGTTGAGCATAGCCACAAAGTGTTGGATATATGGTTGCATTGTTGTTTAATTGGATAAAGATCATGATATTGTCTGTCCTCTTGTTTATGCTTATTGTGAGCTTGCAAGTACATTCAATGTACTGACCTGGCGTGTCATGCCAGATTTCAGGAAAGTCCCGTTGGAAAGGAGTGATGTCCGAGTCTAGACCGTGTCCACGTCGGTGTCCTTGTGCTATGGAGTCCCGCTACGATGTTGTTCCGCTGCAGAGTAGTTGTCATGATCGAGGCCCCTTTATGTTCACTAAATAATGTACATATTGTTCAGCCGCACCATGTGTGCCGCTTGGCCTCGCTAACTGTTGTAATATGAACTATGCTCCGCTAGCATGAATAAAGCGGTTGTTTTCTGTACCATGTTGTTGTGTGTTGCTAGAAGACAAGGTCTCTGGGCTCGCAATGCAAGGTAAATCGGTCGCTCTAAGCCGGGGTGCCACAGCTCCACCACATGATTCACCTCCATAGACAAATATACACACGTACATGATTCAGCATAGGGTGCTACTAAAGATTTGTTTAACTCCGACAGGAAAATTAGGCAGCAATAAATTAGTGGTACCTAAGTACTCCTAATTAATTAAGTGACCTTGCAGGAGAGACAACAGAAGTCGAAGGGCTCCCTGGAGGATCATCTCACATGTAAGGTAGACGTTGCCGGAGCCCTTGAATGGCCTCGACTGAGGCCTCTGGCTTCAGCAAGATCACCTTGGCACTGTTTATTATTCTTCTTCTTCCTCTTCATGCTTTGTTTCTCTTTCTCCTCACCAGTTGGTGAAACCAAGTACATGATTAGCCTTCTATTTCAGAATTGGTTTTGTCAGTGAGGGAGTACAAGTGTACTAGTAAAAAATAGCATTATTTTCTCAAGGCAGTCGCAAAATAGAGATGAACACATGTATTAAATATCATTCTTACCTAAAGGAAGGTAATGGTGCCAGTATGGATGATGAGGATTGGAACACAGATCTCCCTTTGTGCAGTTCCACCGAAATGAACCAACCGTTCTATTCTGACATTCTAGTTAAACAGCACAAAAGACACTTCTTTTAAGAAGTGTTTTGTGCAGTGCACCAAAAGGTCACAACAGCAACCAGGTGAAAATGATATCCCTATTTGCACAAAAAGCTACAGAGGAAACAATCAAAGTGTCAGACAATTACAGGCAAAAACATTTGGCTAAACTTGTCATGGCTTATAACAGTGGCATGGCTTCATTTTACCAAGGGCATTAGATTAAGAACAGCTAAATATTTGGTATAAGGGCATGGGACAGTGGGTGCACCAGCAGTCCAGCACCATATACCTAAACAGGGGCATAAAGTTGAACCTGAATAAACTGGTTGTTTTCTATACCATGTTGTTGTGTGTTGCCAGAAGACAAGGTCTCTGGGCTGGCAATGCAAGGTAAACCGGTCGCTCTGAGCCGGGGTGCCACAATGCTTGGTATCAGAGCCGCGCTGACTGTAGGCCATGCTAGACTAAGCCGAGTTAACTGGATGCTAGATACGAGTTGTAGCTGAGTGTCGGTAATAACTGTAGCTGGTTGTTGCATTGCTTGCATTGATTATATTTTTCTATGCTAACCTGCTAATGGTTGTGAGTGTAGATGGCTCCGGTGCTGTATCTGTGCCAGTTGCAGCTGATGCCGTACACGTCGCCGCATCTCCTTCGTAATGTGTGGTGTCGGCTGTACCCTCATGGAGATGATCCAATCTATCGTGTGTACCGGGAGCGCCTAGCTGACTCGGTGTATGAGTATGACGCCGTGGTTACTCTGCGCACCAGTTCCGATTCTGGCTCTTACACTCGTAACTCTCGTAGCGGCTACGCTTCTTCCGCTTCTTAGGCTGTCCAGTTTGCTGCATTCGAGATACTTGTTGAGCTCCGCTACAACGAGGTCCGGATGCAGAATCACCCAGGTTTCCATTACTACCCTTCTCTCCATGATAATGGTCGTGTCCGTTTCCCTATCATTGATCCAGAGTCTGATAGTGTAGGTAGCCACCTTTCTCGTTACATCACTGCTAGCTATCTTCTGATCTATGAGCTGGCTCGTGAGCTGAGTCATGCCCGTACTGCTTTAGCCTCTACTTTAGTCTCTGCTCGCTCAGCCACTACTTCTCCATCTATAGGATTTATTCCCTACGTTCCTGCCAGTTCTAGATCCCCTGTTTCTTCGGATACTCCCCCGAGTAGCTCGGGCACCGCGACTGCGAGTCCACTTAGTGCTCCTGTCGAGTGGGTTTCACTCCTCGCCACTCCTGAAGCCCCGATGATCCACCCTCCACCTACCCCAGAGGGAGAGCCCTCGATGCAGCGTCGTCGTGTCACTTTTAACCCGGAGGTCTCTGTTAACCCCGTCAGTTCTGGATCCGAGTTTGCTTCAGGAGAGGACCCCGCAGCGCCAGCCGAGCAGTAGAGCTTTCGAGTATTCTCAGCCATCGGGATGGAGTACGGATGTAGTCGTACGAGTTATGATGTTTCATGTATGAGGGTAGTTGGACCTGGCATGTTGTTATCTTTCATATATGAGTCTATGTATAATTATGTTGGACTTTATTTTATTCGTCGTATTTTCTCCATCTTTTCGGTTTCGCTTGGTTTTTGTTGCTGGCTTCTCCCCAGCTTTTGTTGAATGCTTCTCATCTCGGTTGCGTTGACTTGTGAAAAATCATATTAGGATGACGCGGGGAGGCTGCAGTAGCAACATTCACGAGGGTTCTCCTGTTCGGCGTTCCGCACGATAGGCAGGACAATCACCCGAGCCGTACGTTCCACCACCGCCTCCACTGCCAAATCCGCCCTCCACCGAGCAAATTATGCGTATATTCGAGGAACGATGAAATAATGATCTAATGGAAATATTCAGAAGTATTCAAGCAATGGTTGGACAGAATGGAAATCAGCCCGCCCCTCACTCCAAGCTATCTGATTTTCAAAGGACTAAGCCTCCCAGTTTCAGTCAGGCCATTGTTCCGTTGGATGCAGATGATTGGTTAAGAACTATGGAAAAGCAACTTGAGGTTGCTCGAACTGATGAAGAGGATAAAGTTCCATTTGTAACACATTATCTGGAAGGCGCTGCTGCCATATGGTGGGAAAATGAGAAAGCCATAGGGACTGAGAATGAATCAATTACCTGCTCAAGATTCAAGGAGCAATTTCGGAAATATCACATCCCTGCGGGAATTATGAAGACTAAGCAGCGTGAATTTCTCGCACTCCTCCAAGGAAGTCAGCCAGTGGGAGAATATTTGCAGAAATTCAATCACCTGTCACGTTACTCTCAATATGACGTGGCCACTGAAGAAAGGAAGATAGACCGATTTCTTGGTGGATTAAACCCGCAACTTCGCTGTATTCTCAGTGTGTTCGATTTTCCAGATTTCCAAACCCTGGTGAACAAGGCTTTCATTGCTGAAAGGGAACACAAGCTCGTGTCAGATATTAAGTCTGCCCATAATGATCACAAGCGCAAGTTTGAGCCCAAGAAGGAAATGCAACCAGTGCAGAAGGTTCGTACCTGGCAGCCAACTCCGGTGGCGTACCAGCCTAATTGGCAACAAAATGTTAACAAGACCACCACCCAAGTCAAGAATGACGTGCTCAACCCAGTTATGGAGAATCGCCTGCGCAACAATTCCTGTTATAGTTGCATACAATCCAGACATTATGCCAAATAGTGTCCCAAGAACAACCGGACCAATGCTACGTTCAAGCCTCAAATCCATTATTTGGAAGCCGGTCCAAGTCAGCACGACATCATGGGATACGTTCATCATATTTCAGCCGACGAAGCCCAAGAAAATCTCAAAGTCGTCATTGGTATGTTCCCTGTTAATAACATACCTGCAGTAATTTTATTTGACGCTAGGGCTTCACACTCTTTTATTTCTCGGAGTTTTGTTGCCCAAAACAAATTTCCTTGTTCACTTTTGGGCAAGAACATGCTGGTACAAACCCCGGGATCTCTTATTCAAAGCAATATTGTCTGCCGCACTTATTGAGTCTGATAAATTGGATGTTATCTTGGGTATGAATTGGCTGACTCAATACCAAGTATGCATAAATTGTGCGACCCGAGAAGTCAACTTGACCGGACAAGATGGACAAGCTACCAAGTTTATTCCTCGTAGAAGCATATGCTCCATGGAAATGGTTTTTACAGCAATAGCAGAAATGGAATTAATTCCGGTGGTTAGTGAATTTCCCGATGTATTCCCAGAAGAACTGCCAGGCTTGCCACCTGACTGAGAGCTTGAGTTTGCAATAGAAATTGTGCCCGGAAGCACACCAATACACAAGAAATATTATCGAATGTCGTCATCCAAATTGGTGGAGCTAAAGAAACAGCTCGATGAAATGCTCCAAAAAGGATATATCCGCCCCGGTTCCTCGCCATGGGGATCACCCGCTATTTTTGTGGACAAGAAAGATGGCAGCCTTCGTATGTTTGTGGACTACTGACAGTTGAATGATGTCACGATCAAAAACAAATACCCTCTACCAAGAATTGATGATTTGTTTGATCGGCTCAGTGGAGCCAAGGTATTCCCAAAGATTGATTTGCGGAATGGATATTACCAGCTCAAAATTAAAAAGGAGGATATTCCCAAGACTGCGTTCACCACTCGCTACGGTCTCTATGAATATACCGTCATGTCCTCCGGCCTCACCAATGCCCCCGCCTTCTTCATGCACATGATGAACAAGGTATTCATGGATTTCCTCGATAAGTTCTTGGTCGTCTTCATCGATGATATACTTATTTACTCAAGAAGTGAAGAAGACCATAAAGGACACCTCCGTGCAGTGTTACAACGACCCCGTGAGCACCAGTTATACGCCAAATTCAGTAAATGCGAGTTTTGGCTGAAGCAAGTTGGATTCCTCGGGCATGTGCTATCCGTTGAAGGTATAGCCGAGGACCCAAGCAAAGTAAAAGATGTGCTCGACTGGTTGCCACCCGCCACCGTGTCTCAGATCCGGAGTTTTCTTGGATTAGCCAGATACTACCGTCGTTTCATTGAAGGGTTCTCTAAGATTGCTAAGCCCATGACGGAGCTGCTTAAAGAGGATAAGAAGTTTGAATGGACGCCATACTGTGAGAAATGTTTCACCAAGTTAAAGAAACGCTTAACAACTGCGCCAGTATTAACACTTCCAGATATCTACCACAGCTTTGACGTATATTGCGACGCTTCCCGGCAAGGACTTGGGTGCATGCTTATGCAAGATGGCAAGGTAGTAGCTTATGCCTCACGGCAGCTACGACCCCATGAAGGGAATTACCCCACTCATGATTTGGAATTCGCCGCGGTAGTACATGCTTTAAAAATTTGGAGACACTACCTCATTGGAAAAAGGTGCCAAATTTTTACCGATCACAAAAGTCTCAAATACATATTTACTCAGCCGGGTTTAAATCTCCGTCACCGAAGATGGCTGAAGTTGGTCAAGGATTATGATCTTGGAATAAATTATCATCCGGGTAAGGCCAGAGTGGTTGCCGATGCACTCAGTCGAAAGCCCGCCAGTTTAAACGTCATGTTGGAATCTCTGCCTTCCGAACTTAAAGAAGAAATTGCTCAGCTCAACCTGGTCATAGTTGAGGCTGGCCTTGCCAATATCCTGACGGTTACCCCTACTCTTGAGGAAGAAATCCGTAAGGCCCAATCAGGCGATGCCGATCTGCAGATACGCATCAAGTCATCCGATTTCTCGAAGGATCGTGTGGTACCCTCTGATTCAGGGGAAGGATTTGTGTGCCTAATCAAGCTGATCTAAAGCAGAAAATTTTGTCAGAAGCCCACTGATCCTTGTATTCAATCCAGCCTGGAGGTACAAAAATGTATGAAGACCTTCGACAAATATTCTGGTGGGATGGAATGAAGAAAGACGTTGCTTATTTCATGGCCTATTGCGACACATGCAACAAAGTTAAGGCAGAACATCAGAAACCAGCCGGACTTCTTCAACCACTACCCGTGTCACAATGGAAATGGGATGATGTCTGTATGGATTTCATCATAGGATTACCCAGGACCCGACGAGGCAATAATGCGATCTGGGTCATAGTGGATACATTAACCAAGGTTGCCCACTTCCTCCCAGTGAAAACCTCATACCGAGCAGATGAGCTTGTCCGACTGTATGTATCCAGGATTGTCAGTTTACATGGAGTTCCCCGAACCATCACTTCTGACCGAGGTTCACTTTTCACCTCTGCTTTCTGGTCCCGTTTCCATCAGGCCCTCGGAACGTAATTGAAATACAGTACCGCTTATCATCCTCAGACGGATGGGCAAATTAAAAGAGTAAATCAGATACTCGAAGATATGCTCCGAGCCTGTGTTTTGGCCCAAGGACCACAATGGGAAGATTGCTGGCCGTACGCCTAGTTCTTGTATAACAAAGGGTTCCAGACCAGTTTAAAGATGTCACCATATGAAGCGTTGTATGGCCGTAAGTGCCGCACTCCATTAAATTGGTCTCAAAAAGGAGATAGCCGTATTTTCGGAACATATCTCATGCTGGAAGCCGTAAAGCACGTCAAGGAGATGAGAGACAGATTACAACTAGCCAAATCGTGACAGAAAAGTTATTACGATGCAAAGCACCGGCAGATCAGTTTTGAACCCGGAGAACATGTCTACCTTCGAGTCACACCCAAGAAAGGAATAAAAAGGTTCCAAACCCGTGGAAAATTGGCACCCAGGTTTATTGGTCCATTTCCCGTCATGACGCGAGTAGGTGCTGTGGCATATCAGTTGGAGCTGCCCCCTGAACTGTCAGACGTGCACAACGTGTTCCACGTTTCACAACTGTGACGGTGCATCTCACCACCCGAGAAAAAGACCGATTTGGCAGAGATAGAGCTGGCAAAGCACTTGACCTACGAAGAGAGGCCAGTGAAAATTTTGGATCAGATGGAAAGGGTCACTCGCAGTAAGTGACGAAAGTTTTATAAGGTTCAATGGATGCATCATACCGAGTCAGAATCAACCTGGGAATCAGAAGAATTTCTAAGGGCATGTTATCCAGAATGGTTTTCCCAAGCAACCGAATCTCGAGGACGAGATTCATTCTAAGTGGGGGAGGTTTGTGAGAGCCTGGTTTTTTCCCTCTTTTCTTTGATAGATTTTCAGCTGAGTTGATTTTGGATTTGGAGTTTTGAATCATTTCATTTGGACTTAACCACTTGGGAATCCCTTGATTTTCACCCAAGTGTTCCCTCTCCTCCTCAAAGCCATCATTTCACCCTTGGCCAACCCAACAATATTGCTTGGAATATTTTTCTTAAATGAAAAATATTCATTTTGGCCTCCAAAACCCTAGCTAATTCCTTGAGCTCCAAAGCAACCCTAATTTCTCTTGCCCCAAAAATTCTGAGAAAAATCCCAATTATTCTTTGCACCCTAGGGCACATTTCTAAGCAAAAATATTTCACCACTCTTTGGAATATTTTGGCTACAGAAAATAAAATCACTTCTGGGCTGAAATGGTAGTTTCTACAACAACTACCTTTTTACTAGCTCCAATGCAGCTGGTTTTGCCTGAGCTTATTTACCTTAGTAAGAGACAGTAAAACCCCAAAGCTCCGCCCTTGAATCCCTGTGGTTTGACCACAGTAACTCCCCAAAGTTTCTGTCCAGTAACTTAACCTCATCACCGTTTTACTTCTACTGCACCTGGAACCAAACCGAGCCATGGTAACACCTCAGTTTACTAAGGACTACACGCCAGACATCCTTGTTAGTGCGTAGGTGGCCCGATGTCACGGTCCACGCGGTGACCGCGTTCGTCCGAGCGGGCTGGCATGCCAAACGCGTGCTTTGCGCATTGCCAGCGCCTCTGTTGAGCGCGTGCTCGCTGCTCGGCCGGCCAGAGCTTGCCACCCCTCACCACCATCCTCATCTCCACCTCCATAACTCCACCCTGCCGCTCGCCGATGCCAGAGCTCACCGCAGCGAGCACGAGCACGGTCCGGCCAACGGCACAGTGCTCGCGCACTGTGTTCGTCTCTTTCCCCCTTGTTCCTGTGCTCGTCCGTGCCCGCGTATAGTGGCTGCGTGACCTCCGTCGCCTCCTCCATCACTCTCTGGCACCGTTCGTCACCGGGTGCCGGGGACAGGTGTCCTCTGGCGGAGCCCGAGCCCTCCTCGCCGCCCCGCCTATAAAATCCCCCCTCTGCAGCTTCCTGGAGCATCGTAACCCAGTCCCACTTCCTCCTAGAGCCATTAGAAGCCGCAGCCCGACCGGGCAGGCCAGGGGCTGCCGTCCTAGAGCCAAGCTCGCCGGCAATCCCCTCTAGATTGTTCCCGCAGCTCCAGCCTCTCCCAAGCCAAGGCGACCCCGTCTGGGCCTCCGCCTCTCCTCCGTGAAGCCAACGCACCTAGCTAGGGCCCCTGGAGCCGCCCCAAGCCGCCGTCTTCTTCAACTCCGGCAACCTCCGCCTTTTGTCGCCGCTGGAGAGGTCAAATCCAACGTCGTCCAGTCACCGTTAGCCACTCTACGGGTACGGGCAGGTGTGCAATCGCCTTCTCCGTCGATCCCTCCCTCTAGTTTGCCTCCAAGAAGTCTCATTGCCGGTGTGAGCTCCGGCGAAGCGCCGCGCTCCTCTGTTTCCCTCTCCCTCCCTCCGGCCTGACTAGCGGGGCCCGCTAGTCAGCCACTCATTACGCGCGCGAAGCGGTATGAGTGGTGGCGCCCCGAGAGATTACGCCTTCGACGTCACCCCTCCTCTGTTTAATATTTCAAATTCATTTAAATTCCAGGAGACTTCAAATGGTCATAATTTTTATCTACAAGTCCAAATGCAGTGATTCTTTTTGCATCGTGTTTTGTGTCCAAAAATCTAACAGCACCCAAAAGATGGGATTTATGCTTGCTGTGGTTTCTTGATATTTTCTTTTTGTGGTTTTGAATATTTTCAGCAGAGCCAGCTTGTCTTGAGGATCACCAGGACCTTTGTGAACCTCATCAGTACTAAGGCAAGCCACAGTAACATTTTCATGGTGCCACTTCAATATTTATGATTTTCGTACTTGAACTTATGAATATTGATGCATTTAAATTAGTTATATAATAAATATATTCTGTTATATGCTTGTTATGTTAAAATACTTGAACTTCAGAATGTTTGAAGTAAATATTGTTGGCAAGATAAGGAGAACTTAGTTGCAAGTGATAAATAAATAATATGGTCATAGAGTTTGATGAGTAGTTTAAATATTATCTTGCATGATGTATAATGATGATAATGTTAGAAATGGTTCTGGTATAAGTAAAATGAGATTTTAACCAGAATAGTAGCATGAGTTGATGATGGCTCCGTAGGAGTGTGGTTGGTGTAGTATTTGCATGGTTATGTGATGCACATGTTAAGTGATGCATAGTATGGCAGTATGACACCGGTTATTTTTTTTACATTAAGTTGAACCTAATTAATAATTCAACTTGAACATGTTGTTGACCGGGTCGTGGTGCCGCTGAAATGAGTCTTTCCCAGTGCAACCACATTTGCCGGTATGGGATGGCCTTAATGCATTTCATTGTCGTGCCTCTGGTCGGTGCCTCCATTTAGGGAAGGTTATGGGCGTGCTGCACCCTGGCCCGGTAGGCAAGCATAACCTTGTGATCCCATTGTTAAGTTAATTTTGGTACCGGGTCCCAGAGTAGATCGTGGCCACGACGGTGGTCGAGGTGTCTAGAGGTAGACACGGGGCCACCCAGGACTAGCCCGTTAGGGTCTGAGTCGGAAGGGCCGGGAGAGTGTCATGAAAATGAAATGGTTTCATTGGAACGTTGTTGGTCCACCCGATTGGGAGTGCGAGGCCATGGGTTCCGTAGTGTGGGTACAGTGTACTAACCTCTGCAGAGTGTTTTTAATCTATGGATAGCGGAGTCCACGGTTACGGACACGCTCGAAAGTAGGGTACACCATGGGTTAACACTTAATAAATATGCACACTAAATTGCACTAAGGATGGTAGTGAGGCCATCGTGTTGAGTTGGCCATGAGTTGGTCGGGTTGTGATCGCCGTAAGGATCATGAGCCACGAGTTGGTCGGGTTGTGATCGCCGTAAGGATCATGGGCCACGAGTTGGTTGGGTTGTGATCGCCGTAAGGATCACGGGCCATGAGTTGGTCGGGTTGTGATCGTCGTAAGGATCACGAGTGTGTTTTGGTACTATCATGTTTATTGGTCACATCTAGTAAGCAAGTCGGGAGAATGAGTAACTGTTGAGCATAGCCACGATGTGTTGGATATATGGTTGCATCGTTGTTTAATTGGATAAAGATCATGATATTGTCTATCATCTTGTTTATGCTTATTGTGAGCTTGCAAGTACATTCAATGTACTAACCTGGTGTGGCATGCCAGATTTCAGGAAAGTCCCGTTGGCAAGGAGTGTTGTCCGAGTCTAGACCGTGTCCACGTTGGTGTCCTTGTGCTATGGAGTCCCGCTACGTTGTTCCGCTGCCGAGTAGTTGTCATGATTGAGGCCCCTTTATGTTCACTAAATAATGTACATATTGTTCAGCCGCACCACGTGTGCCGCTTGGCCTCGCTAACTGTTGTAATATGAACTATGCTCCGCTAGCATGAATAAAGCGGTTGTTTTCTGTACCATGTTGTTGTGTGTTGCTAGAAGACAAGGTCTCTGGGCTCGCAATGCAAGGTAAATCAGTCGCTCTAAGCCGGGGTGCCACAGCTCCACCACATGATTCACCTCCATAGACAAATATACACACGTACATGATTCAGCATAGGGTGCTACTAAAGATTTGTTTAACTCCGACAGGAAAATTAGGCAACAATAAATTAGTGGTACATAAGTACTCCTAGTTAATTAAGTCACCTTGCAGGAGAGACAACAGAAGTCGAAGGGCTCCCTGGAGGATCATCTCACATGTAAGGTAGACGTTGCCGGAGACCTTGAATGGCCTCGACTGAGGCCTCTGGCTTCAGCAAGATCACCTTGGCACTGTTTATTCTTCTTCTTCTTCCTCTTCATGCTCTGTTTCTCTTTCTCCTCACCAGTTGGTGAAACCAAGTACATGATTGGCCTTCTATTTCAGAATTGGTTTTGTCAGTGAGGGAGTACAAGTGTACTAGTAAAAAATAGCATTATTTTCTCAAGGCAGTCGCAAAATAGAGATGAACACATGTATTAAATATCATTCTTACCTAAAGGAAGGTTATGGTGCCAGTATGGATGATGAGGATTGGAACACAGATCTCCCTTTGTGCAGTTCCACCGAAATGAACCAACTGTTCTATTCTGACATTCCAGTTAAACAGCACAAAAGACACTTCTTTTAAGAAGTGTTTTGTGCAGTGCACCAAAAGGTCACAACAGCAACCAGGTGAAATGGATATCCCTGTTTGCACAAAAAGCCACAGAGGAAACAATCAAAGTGTTAGACAATTACAGGCAAAAACATTTGGCTAAACTTGTCATGGCTTATAACAGTGGCATGGCTTCATTTTACCAAGGGCATTAGATTAAGAACAGCTAAATATTTGGTATAAGGGCATGGGACAGTGGGTGCACCAGCAGTCCAGCACCATATACCTAAACAGGGGCATAAAGTGGTGATCAAAGTTTGTTGCCCCGAGAAACAAACATCCAAGAAACATATCTGGATTGGTCCCATTTTTTTCACTCTAGCCACCTACTCCTATGTGTGGATAGCAAATCTAGTCCTGGTCATACCACTTTGTACAACGTTACCCCTATATTTCCCTTTTCGACCAAGAGACCGGTTGGATGACTAGTTTGTACTACTTTCACCCCCTTTCCTTCTTGTTTGTACCAAGTCCGATGTACATACTAAATTCCACCACCCCACTCTATTTTTTGTTTGAACCAAGTACAAGATTCGAATCCATAAAGTAGCTTTACCTCTAACAATAGAATAAGAAAAATAGGTGACATTGGACCATCCTATCGAGAGGGGTTGAGAGGTAGAAAATGATGCACATGCAGCGACGTAGCAAGCTGGGGAAGTAGAGCTAAGGCGGTTTCAAAGGAAGATATACCTGAAGGTCATCGGGATGTGGATAGGTGGGCGGCGGGAGGCCGGATCCGCCCACACTAGGGCAACAACCAAGGGATCGGAGGACCTCCCGCGCCGGTGCTCGGCCAGAGATAGCGGTGAGGATAGAAAGATAGTATTTTTTGAAGGGAGAAATATAGTGTTACTGATAACCCACAAGTATAGGGGATAGTTGTAGCCTCTTTCGATAAGTAAGAGTGTCGAACCCAACGAGGAGTTAAAGGTAGAACAAATACTCTCTCAAGTCCTATCGGCCACTGATACGACTCTACGCACGCTTGATGTTCGCTTTACCTAGAACAAGTATGAAACTAGAAGTACTTTGTAGGTGTTTTTGGGTAAGCTTGCAAGAAAGTAAAGAACACATAAACATAAACTAGGGGTTGTTAAGGTAAAGAAACAATAAAGTAAATATAGCGAGTGTGGAAAAGTGGTGGTAGGAGTTGTGGAATTGTCCCTAAGCAATTGACTATGTTACTAGACCGGTAATCACTATTGCAATTCTATTTGAGGGAGAGGCATAAGCTAACATACTTTGTCTACTTGGATCATATGCACTTATGATTGGAACTTTAGAAAGCATCCGCAACTACTAAAGATTCATTAAGGTAAAACCGAACCATAGCATTAAAGCATCAAGTACCCTTTATCCCATACGCAACAATCTCCTTACTCGGGTTTGTGTTTCAGTCACTCACGCAACCCACTATAAGTGAATCATGAACGCATTGCAACACCCTACAGCGGGAATCCATCACCCTTGCGCGACACGAGGGCACAATAGGATAGCACCAATAATAAAACATGCAACTCAAACCAATCATAGCAATTCATCAATCACCGATAGGACAATGAAAATCTAATCAGACATCATAGGATGGAAACACATCATTGGAAAATAATATGAAGCATAAAGCACCATGTTCAAGTAGAGGGTACAGCGGGTTGCGGGAGAGTGGACTACTGGATATAGATGGGGGAAGGTGATGGAGATGTTGGTGAAGATGACGGCGGTGTTGGTGAAGATCGAGGTGATGATGATGACCCCCGGCAGCGTTCCGGCGCCACCGGAAGCAAGGGGGAGAGAGCCCCTCTTCTTCTTCTTCTTCCTTGAACTTCTCCCTAGATGGGAGAAGGGTTTCCCCTCTGGTCCTTGGCTCCCATGGCTTGGGAGGGGTGAGATACCCTCCGAGATTGGATCTATCTCTCTGTTTCTGCGTTCTCAGATTCTACCCCTTCACCATTTCTTAAATATCCGGACATCCGTAACTCCGTTTGGGGTGAATCTTTCGCCCAGATCTTTCTCATAAAATTAGCTTTCTTGTGCCAGAAGAAGAGCATCAACAGCCTTACAGGTGGACCACGAGGGTCAGGCGCCCGCCTGGGTGGGTAGGGTGCGCCTCCCTACCTCGTGACCACCTCGGACACCGTTTCGTGTTGATTTTACTTCCCAAAAATCATAAATATTCCAAACAAATCTCCATCCGTTTTCATCCCGTTTGTACTCCGTTTGATATTGGGTTTCTGCGAAACAAAAAACATGCAACAGACAGGAACTGGCACTGGGCACTAGATCAATATGTTAGTCCCAAAAAATAGTATAAAAAGTTGCCAAAAGTGTATAAAAGTGAATAATAGTGGCATGGAACAATCAAAAATTATAGATACAACGGAGACGTATCAGCATCCCCAAGCTTAATTCCTGCTCGTCCTCGAGTAGGTAAATGATAAAAAAGAATAATTTCTGATGTGGAATGCTACCTAGCATAATCTTGATCATATGTCTAATCATGGCATGAATATTAAGACACGAGTGGTTCAAAGCAATAGTCTATCATTTGACATAAAAACAATAATACTTCGAGCGTACCAATAAAGCAATCATGTCTTTTTCAAAACAACATGGCCAAGGAAAGTTATCCCTACAAAATCATATAGTCTGGCTGTTTCTGTATCTTCATCACACAAAGTATTTAATCATGCACAACCCCGATGACAAGCCAAGCAATTGTTTCATACTTTAATAATCTCAAACTTTTTCAACTTTCACGCAATACATGAGCGTGAGCCATGGACATAGCACTATAGGTGGAATAGAATATGATGGTGGGTGTTATGTGGAGAAGACAAAAAGGAGAAAGTCTCACATAGACTAGGCATATCAATGGGCTACGGAGATGCCCATCAATAGATATCAATGTGAGTGAGTAGGGATTGCCATGCAACGGATGCACTAGAGCTATAAGTGTATGAAAGCTCAAACTGAAACTAAGTGGGTGTGCATCTAACTTGCTTGCTCATGAAGACCTCGGGCATTTGAGGAAGCCCATCATCGGAATATACAAGCCAAGTTCTATAATGAAAATTCCCACTAGTATATGAAAATGAAAGCATAGGAGGCTCTCTCTATGAAGAACATGGTGCTACTCTGAAGCACAAGTGTGGTAAAAACGATAGTAACATTGCCCCTTCTCTCTGTTTCTCTCATTTTATTTTTCTTTTTTTTTGGTGGGATTCTTTGGCCTCTTTTTTTTATTTGGGCTTCTTTGGCCTCTTTTATTTTTCATGAAGTCCGGAGTCTCATCCAGACTTGTGGGGGAATCATAGTCTCCATCATCCTTTCCTCACTGGGGCAATGCTCTAATAATGATGATCATCACACTTTTATTTACTTACAACTCAATATCTAGAACAAAGATATGACCCTATATGAATGCCTCCGGCGGTGTACCGGGATGTGCAATGATCTAGCATAGCAATGACATCAAAAAACAGACAAGCCATGAAAACATCATGCTAGCTATCTTACGATCATGCAAAGCAATATGACAATGAACGCTCAAGTCATGTATATGATGATGATGGAAGTTGTATGGCAATATATCTCGGAATGGCTATGGAAATGCCATAATAGGTAGGTATGGTGGCTGTTTTGAGGAAGGCATATGGTGGGTGTAATGCACCGGCGAGAGTTGCGCGGTACTAGAGAGGCTAGCAATGATGGAAGGGTGAGAGTGCATATAATCCATGGACTCAACATTAGTCATAAAGAACTCATATACTTATTGCAAAAATCTACAAGCCATTGAAAACAAAGTACTATGCGCATGCTCCTAGGGGGATAGATTGGTAGGAAAAGACCATCGCTCGTCCCCGACCGCCACTCATAAGATGACAATCAATAAATAAAATTGTGCTCCAACTTCATCACAAAGCGGTTCACCATACGTGCATGCTACGGGAAGCACAAACCTCAACACAAGTATTTCTACTAATCCACAACCACCCACTAGCTTGACTCTAATATCACCATCTTTATATCGCAAAACTATTGCAGGGAATCAAACATATCATATTCAGCGATCTACAAGTTTATGTAGGATTTTATGACTAACCATGTGAATGACCAATTCCTGTCATCCCTCTAAATAGATATAAGTGAAGCAAGAGAGTTTAATTCTTTCTACAAAAGATATGCCCATGCTCTAACAAATATAAGTGAAGTAAAAGAGCATTCTACAAATGGCGGTTTTCTATGTAAAGAGAAACAAGCAATCCAACTTCAAATGATATAAGTGAAGCACATGAAGCATTCTATAAAGCCACACTCAAAAGATTTAAGTGAAGTGCAATGAGCATTCTATAAATCAACCGAGGACTATCTCATACCAGCATGGTGCGTAAAAGAAAAATGAAAACTAAATTGCAAAAGACGCTCCAAGACTTGCACATAATGCATGAACAAAACGAATCCGAAACATACCGATACTTGTTGAAGAAAGAGGGGATGCCTCCCCAGCATCCCCAAGCTTAGACGCTTGAGTCTCCTTGAATATTTACTTTGGGTGCCTCGGGCATCCCCAAGCTTGAGCTCTTGCCTCTCTTCCTTCTTCTCATATCGAAACATCCTCGATTAGACACTACATCCACACAAAACTTAAACAGAAAACTCGGTAAGATCCGTTAGTATAATAAAGCAAATCACCACTCTAAGTACTGTAGCAAACCAATTCAAATTTTGTTTTTGCATTGTGTCTACTGTAATATAACTTTTCCATGGCTTACTCCACTAATATAAATTGATAGGTTCATCAAAACAAGCAAACTATGCATGAAAAACAGAATCTGTCAAAAACAGAACACTCTGTAGCAATCTGAACATCCACCATACTTCTGTTACCTCAAAAATTCTACCAAAATTAGGAACAATAAACAAGTTGTACAGAAAGACAGTGCAAAAGGAATCAGAACCAATTGATGTTCCAGTTAAAAATGTAAAACCGCGTACTACAGACAAAGTTTCTGTCCTGCACCGTACAAACCAACAAGCATTGTAAACATCCTAAACGCAAAGCTTGGCACATTATTTTTATAATACAATGGAATTGTACAATGGGATAATTTTTTTATTGAAAAGTTTCTGTAATTAAGATTCACAAAGTTCCCTTGGGCGTGAACAAGCTTAAGGACGTCCCCCACTTTCACAATGCTCGTCTCTCTCACTTTCACTTCTCTTTTTGAAAAGTTTTGGGTTCCCCTCTTTATTTTTGTTGTTTTTAAACTATATGAAAGCACTCAACAGAAATAAATGACTCTCTAAAACTTCCGGGTTGTCTCCCTGGCAGCGCTTTCTTTAAAGCCATTAAGCTAGGCATATAGTGCTCAAGTAGTGAATCCACCCGGATCCCAAGGTATATCAAAGCCAATTTTAATTAACAATGATTTGTAATTTAGCAGTGAGCACAAAGTAACATAAATCATGTAATGACGAAGTCTAACTCTCTTCCTATGCATCGGCATGTCATAAAAGAACAATTCATGCACACATAGTAAAGGCCAATGCATAGTATAAACAGTTTCTTGCAATTTTTTCGTATGGGAAACATGAAGAGGCGGAGATAGAGTTCCTCTCTCATAATAATTGCAAGTAGGAGTAGCAAGAACATGCATATTACATTCATCAAAATCATCATGTGCAATGGTAAAAGGTAACCCAGCAATATAATCCTTAATAAGGGCAAACTTCTCTGATATAGTATATTCGGGAGAATTCAAAAAGATAGCACTATCATGCGTGGGTGCAATAGCAACAATTTCATTCATACTATAAGGAACTATAGCAAATTCATCTCCATAAGCATAATTCATATTGGCATCTTGGCCACAAGCATCATCAAAAAGGGTTATTTCAAGAGAATCAACGGGATCATAACAATCATCATAGCAATCATCCTTCGGTAAGCATGAATGGGAATTAGACAATGTATGAGTTGAAGAGTTACTCTCATTGGAAGGTGGGCACGGGTGATCAATCCGCTCTTCCTCCTTTTGTTCTTCGCTCTCCTCATCATCTTTTTCATCCAATGAGATCACAATTTCATCAATTTCTTCTTCCATAGCTTCCTGCAAAATATTAGTCTCTTCTTGGACAGCGGAGACTTCCGCAATAAATTGTTTAACATAGGCATTAGAAGCATAATTCTCATAGCAATATTCAAGTATGGAAAAATTTTCAGATTTGTGAAAAGGAGCATCATACGTTTCAATCAAAGAAGCAATTTCATAAGCACCCTTAAAAGCAACAAATTCTTCAATTTGTTGAACATCATAGTAATTGTAAACACCCTTAGCATACGAAGATATGATTCCATTATCACTAAACAAGCATTGATAGGGTAGGTGTTTCTTAGGGTTTTCAGAACAACAAGTAACATCATATATTTCACATAAATTCCAAGCATAGCATTGTAAACGTTGAATTTGACCCCATAATAGTTTCCCTTTTTCAGATATACGGTGTCGCACATAACAAGCATGCTCATCTAAAGATTTTCCCTCCACTAAGCTAGTTGGGGTTTCAGCACGAGCACATAGGGATCGAAGATGATCCAAGTAATAAGCTTCAGCAGTGTGATAGATTTTGAGTGGTTCTTCAACCATTGGTTCAGCAGGTACAACTATTTTTTTTGGTATTTTGCATTTCCTACCCATAACTAAAGATAGAGAACAACTAAGAACAGCAAATAAAAATTACTTAGTGATAAAGCAAAAAAGCACACGAGAATATTCACCCCACGCTATGACTCCCCGGCAACGGCGCCAGAAAAAGGTCTTGATAACCCACAAGTATAGGGGATAGCTGTAGCCTCTTTCGATAAGTAAGAGTGTCGAACCCAACGAGGAGCTAAAGGTAGAACAAATACTCTCTCAAGTCCTATCGGCCACTGATACGACTCTACGCACGCTTGACGTTCGCTTTACCTAGAACAAGTATGAAACTAGAAGTACTTTGTAGGTGTTTTTGGGTAAGCTTGCAAGAAAGTAAAGAACACATAAACATAAACTAGGGGCAGTTAAGGTAAAGAAACAATAAAGTAAATATAGCGAGTGTGGAAAAGTGGTGGTAGGAGTTGTGGAATTGTCCCTAAGCAATTGACTATGTTACTAGACCGATAATCACTATTGCAATTCTATTTGAGGGAGAGGCATAAGCTAACATACTTTCTCTACTTGGATCATATGCACTTATGACTGGGACTCTAGCAAGCATCCGCAACTACTAAAGATTCATTAAGGTAAAACCCAACCATAGCATTAAAGCATCAAGTCCCCTTTATCCCATATGCAACAATCCCCTTACTCGGGTTTGTGTTTCAGTCACTCACGCAACCCACTATAAGCGAATCATGAACGCATTGCAACACCCTACAGTGGGAATCCCTCACGCTTGCGCGACATCGAGGGCACAATAGCACAGCACCAATAATAAAACATGCAACTCAAACCAATCATAGCAATTCATCAATCACCGATAGGACAACGAAAATCTACTCAGGCATCATAGGATGGCAACACATCATTGGAAAATAATATGAAGCATAAAGAACCATGTTCAAGTAGAGGGTACAGCGGGTTGCAAGAGAGTGGACCGCTGGATATAGACGGGGGAAGGTGATGGAGATGTTGGTGAAGATGACGGCGGTGTTGGTGAAGATCGCGGTGATGATGATGACCCCCGGCGGCGTTCCGGCGCCACCGGAAGCAAGGGGGAGAGAGCCCCCCATCTTCTTCTTCTTCCTTGACCTTCTCCCTAGATGGGAAAAGGGTTTCCCCTCTGGTCCTTGGCTCCCATGGCTTGGGAGGGGTGAGAGCCCCTCCGAGATTGGATCTATCTCTCTGTTTCTGCGTTCTCAGATTCTACCCCTTCACTGTTTCTTAAATATCCGGAGATCCGTAACTCCAATTGGGGTGAATCTTTCGCCAAGATCTTTCTCATAAAATTAGCTTTCTTGCGCCAGAAGAAGAGCATCAACCGCCTTACGGGTGGACCATGAGGGTCAGGGGCGTGCCTGGGGGGTAGGGCACGCCCCCCTACCTCGTGACCACCTCGGACACCGTTTTGCGTTGATTTTACTTCCCAAATATCATAAATATTCCAAACAAAATCTCCGTCCGTTTTTATCCTGTTTGGACTCCGTTTGATATTGGGTTTCTGCAAAACAAAAAACATGCAACAGACAGGAACTAGCACTGGGCACTGGATCAATATGTTAGTCCCAAAAAATAGTATAAAAAGTTGCCAAAAGTGTATAAAAGTGAATAATATTGGCGTGGAACAATCAAAAATTATAGATACGATGGAGACGTATCAGTTACCACTGCTATCTTGTTTAGATCTAGAGAGGATGAGAGTGTGTGAATGGAGCAACCCTAGCAAGCAAGCGTGGAGGCTCCGGCCTATATATACGTAGTGGGGTAGTTTTCCTTTGTCACTCCATCAAAATAATCGTTTAAAATTGTGTACGTGCCAGGTTGCCATTTTTTCAGTTGTTGATTGTTTTTTGAGATAGCTACCCACTTATTCCAAGTGGTGTTATGGTGTGCTAGGTCGCACTTTGTATCATTCAAGTCTGGTACAAGACCCTCCATTAAATGAACAACCACTCCCTCTAAAAAATTGTGAACAAGCCCACGGCTAAAATTATCGGAAACCTGGGCTGCCCCAACATGCATTATTATTTATATTTTCTACTCCCTCCGTTCCTAAATATAAGTCTTTTTAGACATTTCAAATGGACTACAACATACAGATGTATGTAGACATATTTTAAAGTATGGATTCGTCCATTTTGCTTCATATGTAGTCACTTGTTAGAATCTCTAAAAAGACTTATATTTGGGAACGTAGGGAGTTGTGGGAGTATCCTTAAAACAAAATGTGAGAGTACAATATTTATTGGGCCCCTTTGTAATTGGTGCTAAATTTTGACCAAAGATTTAACTGACAAAATGTTAGTGCATGTTAACAAAAATTATATCATTTGATTCATATTTGAACATATTTTTCAATGATGTAGGGCCTTTTTGGTTTCCAGCCACATATTGCCACACTTTGCCACACCTCAACTTAGGCAAATTTGACCAAGTTAGGTGGGTGTTTGGTTCTAGCCACACCTAAGACAAGAATTTTTTTACTAGCAGTGAACCCCACATGTCATAGACACAAAAAGTGTGGCAAGATTCCATTAGGCAAGCCAAAGTGTGTCTAACAATTTGAGCAACTCAAGTTAGGAAAGTGTGGCAAGTGTGGAAAAAATAATGTGGCAACATAAGACAAACATAGTTACAGTCCAAACAGCCCCGTAATTTTTTTGACATGCATGAACATTTGGTTAGTAAATTTATAGTCAAAATTTGGCAAGGTGCATCAAATCAACACATGCAAGTATCAAAAGGAAAGTCACGGCATGAATGCATGCGTTGTACTCCCTCTATTTCCAAATATAAGTGTTTTTAAAGATTGCAACAAGTGACTACATACGAAGCAAAATGAGTGAATCTACACTCTAAAATATGTCTACATACATCCTTATGTTGTAGTCCATTTGAAATATCTAAAAAGACTTATATTTAGGAACGGTGGGAGTAATTAATGCATCGGTAAAGGAAATTATTGAAATATATCGAGCGCAGTGCTTTGATGTGTCGCGTCAACTCATACAAGACAGAGAAGTTTGAGTACTACAACGCCCTCTCCCTCGCGGACTGAGCTCCGGTGCCTTAACTGCACCTGCCTTTGGTTGGATGACAGGTGGGCCACCCACCTATTGGGCCCACCTGTCATAGACGCAAAGGAAGTAGCAGTAAGTTAATGAAGCTGCGTCCCTCCCTCGCGCATGAGCGTGGTGGCTGGTGGGACTAGGAGAAGCTTTCGCTACACGCTCTCCCTCCCGCACGCGGTGGACATGCAGCAATTCAATCAGTGTCAGAGGGCCAGAACCATACTGTAGTACTCCTCCACTAAAGTAGTACTCCATCATTGTTCGACTTCCCGAAGAGGCGAGGAGCCAAGCGCAGCCCGGATGCTTGTGTGGCAGTTTCATGTGTAGAGTAGTTTAGGATAGCGTGTATCGTGCCTGTAAGCTAAAAATCGTTGGGGTCGGCTCCATGCTATGAGGCCGTCTTGAAGCTTTTTTTATTAAAATAATCTTCTGGCCCTACCTGTCATCCTGGTGATTGTAGTTTGCATGCTCATCTGGTCAAGACAGGAATATATATTTTAATTTGTGGTGGGGTAAATGTTAGAGGTTGCAGCAAATATATTGTACACTGCGGGTCTTTCAGCCAAGTTTAGAAGCAAGCATGTGGGGCCAGTGCTATGATGTGTCGCGTCAACTCGTACAATGAGGAGAAGCTTGATTTTACTACTACACGCCTTCTCCCTCGCCCATGCACGCGGTGGCTATCCCTCTCGCATGCGGTGGATGGACATGCAACAATGGATTCAATATTGTAGAAGTCGTAGTAACATCATTGTTCGTCTTCTCAAAGAGGCGAAGAGCCAAGCGCAACCCGAACGTGGCAGTTGCGAACGCTCATGCGGCAGTCTTCGTGTAGGGGTGGGGCGTGGTGCGGTGCCTTGGAGCATTGTAGGACCTTGAAGTATGTCTAGAGGGGGGTGATTAGACTACTTGACCAATAAAAACTTAACCTTTTCCCAATTTTAGAGTTTGGCAGATTTTAGCTACTTTAGGACAAGTCAAGCAATCATTGCACAATTCAAGCAAGGATGCAAAGAGTATATAGGCAGCATAAATTAAAGCATGCAACTTGCAAGAAAGTAAAGGGAAGGGTTTGGAGGATTCAAATGCAATTGGAGACACGAATGTTTTTGGCGTGGTTCTGGTAGGTGGTGCTATCGTACATCCACGTTGATGGAGACTTCAACCCACGAAGGGTAACGGTTGCGCGAGTCCACGGAGGGCTCCACGCACGAAGGGTCCATGAAGAAGCAACCTTGTCTATCCCACCATGGCCGTCGCCCATGAAGGACTTGCCTCACTAGCGGTAGATCTTCACCAACTAGGCGATCTCCTTGCCCTTACAAACTCCTTGGTTCAACTCCACAATCTTGTTGGAGGCTCCCAAGTGACACCTAGCCAATCTAGGAGACACCACTCTCCAAGAAGTAACAAATGGTGCGTTGATGATGAACTCCTTGCTCTTGTGCTTCAAATGATAGTCTCCCCAACACTCAACTCTCTCTCATATGTTTTGGATCTGGTGGAAATAAGATTTGAGTGGAAAGCAACTTGTGGAAGGCTAGAGATCAAGATTCATATGGTAGGAATGGAATATCTTGGTCTCAACACATGAGTAGGTGGTTCTCTCTCAGAAATGGTAAGTTGGAAGTGTAGGTTCGTTCTGATGGCTCTCTCCATGAATGAAGAGGAGGTGGAGGGGTATATATAGCCTCCACGCAAAATCTAACCGTTACACACAATTTACCAAACTCGGTGGGACCGAATCGTTAAACTCGGTCGGACCGATTTAGTAAACCTAGTGACCGTTAGTGATTTTCGGTGGGACTGACATGCATCTCGGTGAGACCGATTCGGTTAGGTTTAGGGCATAACGTAATCTCGGTAAGACCGATTACACAAACTCGGTGAGACTGATTTGGTAATAAGCTTTCCAGAGAGTTGGTCAGGTAAACTCGGTGGGACAGATTTGCTCTTTTCGGTGAGACCGAAATGTTACAAAAAGGAAACATAGAGTTTACATTGCAATCTCGGTGGGACCGATCGCTCACTTCGGTTAGACCGAAACGTTATGAAGGGAAACAGAGAGATTACAACCCCATCTCGGTGAGACCGAGATCCCTATCGGTAAGACCAATTTGCTTAGGGTTTGTGGCAGTGGCTATGTCTTTTGGAATCGGTGGTGCCGGATAGGAAGAATTGGTGTGACCGATTTTGGCTTTGGGTTTAGGTCATTTGTGGATGTGGGAATGTAGTTGAGGGTTTTTGGAGCATATCACTAAGCACATGAAGCAAGAGGCTCATTGAGAAACACCTCATCCCTCCTTGATAGTATTGGCTTTTCCTATAGACTCAATGTGATCTTGGATCACTAAAATGTAAAATGAAGAGTCTTGAGCGTTTGAGCTTGAGCCAATCCTTTGTCCTTAGTATTTTGAGGGATCCACTTTCATCATCCATGCCATGCCATTCATTGAGCTTTCCTGAAATAATAGTCTTGGAATAGCATTAGCTCAATGAGCTATATGTTGTTATGAATTACCAAAACCACCTAGGGATAGTTGCACTTTCAATCTCCCCCTTTTTGGTAATTGATGACAACATATAGATCAAAGCTTCGACAAATGATAATAAGACTGAATAACATCATTGCTTTGAGAAGTATGTGATAAGCAAGAGCTCCCCCTAAATTTGTGCATGGGTTAAGATTTGCTTTGGACTGCAAATGCACAATGAATTAGGCTCATGGGTTACTCTTCCATGTCACATACATCTTGGTGGAGCGCTCAAAATAATAAACATTGAATACATGCACTCATCACCAAGCATAGTGAATGATCACATAAGATAGATAGGATAATATCAAGCATGCATAAGTGTAGCTTATGATCAAACACATGATCATCAATGTCTCACAAGCATAGAATCTCAACCAAAAGCAAACAAAGTTTGAAAAACCACCAAATAAAGCAAGAGAGAATAAAAGCAACACTCTCTCTCTTGAAGCCTATGATCTATACATTTTTCTCCCCCTTTGGCAACAAGTTACCAAAAAGTTCATAGAAAATGCATAGTGCTAGATCGACTCTCAGGCTTGATCTTCTGGTGGTGGTGTCCTGATAGCTCCTTGGACGAAGGCTTCAATTGAAGTAGAGGGTGCTGGAGTGGATGCTGGAGCTTGTTGCACTAGAACTGTAGGTGTTGTGGCTGGTGCTGAAGTTGTTGCTCTAGTGTTTGTCACTGGCACTGCAACTGACCTCTAGGCTCTGGGCACTCTGGCAAACACATTAGTGGTAGTCTTGCCCTGCTTCTCCTGCATGTCCTCCTGCAGCTGCTCTACAACTGACTGAATCTCTGTTACTTTAACATCAAGGTCATGAAACTTGAGTTCCATGATTCTCTCAAGGCTCTCCTGATTCTGAGTGAGGGTGGCCAGTCCTTTCTCAATCCTCAGTGTAGATGCTATCAAGTAACCAAGCTGCTCCTGTTTGGTTTTCAAGAAATATTCAGATGCCTCCTCTTGAGTTGGCATCTTGGCAGCCTTCTCCTTCTTTGCTTTCTCCTTCTTCTCCTGAGCTTGAACTGATTTTGGATCATCTTCATTCATGACAACCTCATTGTCCTCAAAGTCTGGATAAAGTGGAAAATGTTCCTTATCCAACTGATATTTCCCTGTGCCCATCTTTGAGTTGATCAATTCCTGAATCTGAGGTGCATATCCACAACTCCTCTTCTGATCTGCTGGAGTCCTCTTAATGGTTTCAATAATTAGGCTCATGACTTTGAACTTATGTGGCACATAAAACACATGCAGCATGTTGATGGCATGCCCTCTAATCATGTTATGGTCACCAGACTTGGGCAACAGAGTGTGCCTCAGAATCCAATTGATGGTTGGCAATCCTGACAGCAGAAAGTGAACTGATCCAAACTTGTGAGTCTCTACTGCCTTGTCTGGAATCTCCTTGTACATGTGAGCCATTGAATTGTGTCCCAACTTCTTCTTTGCATAAATGTCCAGGTCATCCTCATTTTCCTTGGGGGCATTTATCAGACATGCCCATTCTTCAACAGTGGATTGGTACCTTGTACCTTCAGACATCCAAATAATTCTACCATCTGGGTAAAAATGTGTTGTGGAGTAGAACTGCATGATAAGCTCATCATTCCAGTTGGTGAACTTCTGTCCAGCAAAATCAGCAACTCCACAAGCAACAAAGCTTTCTTGCACTCCTGGATAGTGCTGCTCATTGTCCTTGATGTAGGTCCAGTCGACCCACCTCATGTCACAAACTATGGGCTTCTTGTCCAACAGAATTGTTTCATAAAAGTCCTGTTGTTCCTTTGTGTGGAACCTGTAGTCAACATCAGTTCTTCTTCTTGAAGCATATGGATCTTCCATCCTCCACAGTCTCAGCCCTAAATCCTTCCTGATTCTCATGTCCTCAGCCACAGGATGGGCATCATTGTGGTCTGGTATCTTGGGCTTGAGCTTTCTTAGGACATGTCCTTCTTCATCTTCTTCTTCTGCAACATTGGGCATTGGGGCCTTGTTCTTCTCAGCAGCTTTAATTCTCCTAGTATTCCTCTTTGGAACTTGCTTGGCCTTGGAGGCAGCTTTGGGTGCTTCCTTGGGCTTAGATGTTGCAGCCCCTGATCTGATTGCATCACCCATAAGCTTAGGTGCCTTAGGTGCTGGTGCAGCATCCTCTTCCTCTTCATCAGAATCTCTTCTCATTGAGGGCTTACCAAGGACCTTGGCAGTTGTGGTTCTGGCCCTCTTCTTTTTCTTGTCCTGATCACCATCATCCTCTGACTCAATTGAGAATTTCATAGTCTCTCCAGTAGGAACTTTCTGAGGTTTGGATGATGTATCTTTCCTTGCAGGTGCCTCTTTGGGTTGAGCCTAAGCTGGCACTTGAGTGGACTTTCTAGCCTTTGGCATTGGTGTCCTCTTGGCAGGAACTTTCCTTTTCAGACCTGGTTTAGTGCTCTGTGCAGAGCCATATTCCTTCTTGAGCACCACTTTCTTGGAAGTGGCCTCATCTTCCTCAGCTTTGTAATCTTCATCCTCTGAATCTGAAGTTCTTTTCCTCCCTTGCCTAGTTGCAGCCTTAGGCAAATTGCTAGCAGTACTTCTGCTCCCTTCATCTGTAGTTGAGGGACTAGTGCCCTCACTCAAGTCCATCTGCTCTTCTGACTTGTTCTGGCTATCACTCTGATCTGACATACTGCAAAAGCTGACTGCTGACCCTGTGAAGAGTTATGGATGAGATAGAATAGATGTGCATCACAAAATGCAGAGATTTTTGCAAAAGAATGATTCAAAAGTTCAGTTTTAGTTTTCCACAGAAAGCATTTCGGATCAACCGATTTTCAAACTCGGTGATACAGATGCAGTTTTGGAACCTAAACTGATGATCTCGGTTGGACCGAGTCATAGTTCGGTGGCACCGAGACTGCTAGGGTTTCACAGAATCCTCAAATCGGTCGCACCGATTAGTAATTCTCGGTCAGACTAAGAGTCACTATTGCAATGGCATAAGCCAAATCGGTAAGATCGAGTTTTTCAACTCGGTGGGTCCGAGATGGTTTCGGCGGAAACCTAACCCTAAAAATTTGGATCTCGTCCAATCTATGGATTACTTTGGCTGGATAGAAGAGTCTCAATCGTGGCAAGAATCAATATGAATACAATGTGCGAGGAATCAGACGTGGATAGCACAAAGATCAAGTCCATACCCTAACTTGGCGGTGGACTTGCTACGGCGGCAACGGCGGGGACGAAATCCGTTGACAGCGGTGGAGACCAGCGACAGGAGGCTGCTGGCGACGAGGAGACGATCCGGAGACCACGATGGCAGAGCGAGCTATTGAGCGGGCGAAGGGTTCCAGAGAAATTTCCAAAGTATTGCCCGGGGCTATATATAGCCCGACCCTGTCGGTGTGACCGAGTGGAACAACTCGGTGGCACCGAGATGCATAATTGTGTTCAGTTACAGCAAATCAGTGAGACCGAAGAGTTCAAATCGGTTGCACCGAGATTAAAACTCAGATCAACTTAATGATCTCGGTAGGACCGAAATGGAGGAATCGGTCAGACCGAGAATCACAAAGAGGTTTTGGAAGTTTAAGTCTATGACGAATCGGGGACTCCGAGTGCTCCTCACACAGAGTGGTTCGAATCTGACTTGATCAAATTTTGTGATGTAGCATGAATAGAGTTTGAGATGATAAAAGCATAGATATCTAAAGAAGGTTCTTAGGCATTCTTGTCCATCCACTTGGCAAAAAGAAAAGAAACCAAACAATCAAAACAACAAGTGGATGTCCTTGAATGAGTAAAATATGCACCAACATGCTCACACAATAAGATGGCAAATGAAATATGTGGCAAAGCATGCACAACCAATTCTAGCATCTATCAAGCAATTGGCGATGACTAGGTCATCTATATATGAGTATATTGACTTAGGAGTCAAATGAGAACATTTGATCATAGGTCATACTCATCGTTTAAGCTCAAGTGGGGTTACCACTTTTACATAATGCATTGATGTGTTCACACCATTAGAGTTGCTTTGACTCAATTCTTAGAGTTAAGCTCCCCCTAGATGTGACATCCCCCTTAGAGGGATGAACTAACCTTGGGTTTTGTCGATGATGACTTCATGTAGGTGTTGAAGATGTAGATGCTCAATGTTGGAGTAGATCATATGGAGCAATCCTTTGGAGTGAGTTGCACTTTCAACTTACCTACATGGGTTAGTCCCACAAGGAACAAACAAGAATATCCATAGACATAGAGTTATGCACACATAAGATGATGTCCATGAAATCATTAGGTTACCTTGTCCCTTGCCATACCAACATGAGGGTTTATGACTCCTTGAACTAGTGCAAGATGTGGAAGTTGATTGCACTTGTTCATGCCATAATGATATGAGTGAAGAATGTTGGCGGAGTCACCCTCAAGAACTCTCTAGTTCTTCTTCTTCGGGATCCACATCATCTTGATGGGAATCCTTGGAGTTGTAGTTGTACTTGATGAAGTAGAACTTGATGTAGTCTTGGGAACCCACTTGAACGAGGCTTTAGGTGCTTCTTCAAATGCATCAATCTCTTCTTGAAGCTTGTCCTTGCCTTTGTTCTTGTGGTCTTGTGGTGGAAGATCATCTTGAGCTTGTGTTCCCTTGAAGGAAGTAGGATCATACTTCTCTTGTTGAGGAACAACCTTTGTCTTGGGGTATTGATGTTCTTCCCACTCAATTCCATTGGCATTGAACTTTCGTTCAAAACCAACACCTTGATTCTTCCGGTGCCTTCCTTGCTTGCGTACAATTTCATCGAATTGCTTACTCCCGGCAAGGCTCTTGTAAACACCTTTCTCTATAATTACCTTCAATAAGCTATTTTCTTGCTCAAGTGTAACTTGGCTAAGAGAATCATTAGTGGAATCAAGAGAACTACTAGAAGAAACAATATTGGATTTGACATTATTATTGTTACTACTAGAGGAAGTATCTTTCTTGTACTTGTTACTAGACTTGACTTGAGGCATGTAAGTAGATAAGAGTAAATGCTTGGCAATGTAAGAAGAACTTTTCTTGCGGAGATCACCATTGATTGCTTTTAAGAACTCATGCTCTTGCTCAAGATTGAGCTTTTCAAAGCGTAACTTCTCATGAGCCCTTAAAAGTTCTCGATGATCTTCGTAGATAGTTTCATGAGCTAACTTAAGAGAGTTTAGGTCTTTAGTTAGAAGCTCAATCTTCTCTTTATCATTGTCATTCGTTTTATCTTGATTATCATGATTAATTGACGTTTCATCATAGTATTCATCACTAGAGTTGTCAACAAGTAAATCAGCATCCACAAGCAAGTCACCTTCATCACTATTGAAATCAACATACTCAGGATGTGTTACCTTTGGACCTTTGGCCATGAAGCATCTTCCAACACCTTCATTTGGTGAGTCAAATATGTCGTAGGAGTTGGTTGACACAAGTGCTAGACCGGCAACACCTTCATCTTGAGTATATTCGGAGTCGGAGTGATAGCTTCTCTCGGAGTGATTGTCGGAGTCGGAGCCGGATACCCATTCACCAACATGAGCTTGATGTCTTTGTTTTGTCTAGCTCCTTGATGACTTGTCCTTCCGTTCTGAATCCTTTCTTCTCCGTGAGGGTCTTCGTTCATAACGATCATTTATACTACTCCTCTCTCTTGGTGGTGATTCTTCTCTTTTGCTCCTTCTTCTTGGAGAGTCTTCTCTTCTTTTGTAGGGTGCCGTACACTCATTGGAATAGTGTCCGGGTCTCCCACAATTGTAGCAATTGCACTCTCGACTAGAAGATCTCTTGTCATTGTAAGACCTTGACTTGGAGCTTCTTTCTTTGATTCTACTCTTGTAGAATTTGTTGAAGTTCTTCACCATTAAGCTAAATTCTTCATTGAAGGTTTGTTTCTCACTTGATGATGTGGGGGCTTCACTTGAGGCTTTGGAAGCACCACTTGACTTGTTGTGAAGCTCCTCCTTATCCTTGAGTGACATCTCATGAGCAACAATTCTTCCCATGACTTCCGTTGGCTAGAGATCTTTGTAGTTTGGCATCATTTGAATCAATGTGCACACGGTATCATACTTTCCATCCAATGCTCTTAGGATTTTCTTGATGATGAATTTTTCGGTCATCTCTTCATTCCCTAAGCCGGCAATCTCATTTGTGATAAGAGCAAGCCAGAGTACATTTCAGCGACACCTTCACCATCCTTCATTTTGAACTTGTCAAGCTGACTTTGGAGCACATCCAACTTGGATTCCTTGACGGACTCGGTACCTTCATGCATATCAATCAAAGTATCCCAAATTTCCTTTGCATTCTCAAGACAGCTGATTTTGTTGAATTCTTCGGGGCACAATCCGTTGAAGATGATATCACAAGCTTGAGCGTTGTATTGCAGCATCTTCAATTCTTCCGCATCAGCTTCACGGTTCGGTTCTCTCCCATCAAAGGATTCACCTTGCAAGCCAATACAAATAATTGCCCAAACGGCGGGGTTATGTCCAAGAATATGCATTTTCATCTTATGCTTCCAACTAGCAAAATTGGTACCATCAAAGTAAGGACCTCTACGGTGATAATTTCCCTCACTAGACGCCATACTCTCTAGGTTGTGAAACCAAGGCTATGACCACCAAAAGCTATGGAAAGCAAAGCAAATGGAGACCAAAGCTCTGATACCACTTGTAGGGCCTTGAAGTATGTCTAGAGGGGGGGGGGTGATTAGACTACTTGACCAATAAAAACTTAACCTTTTCCCGATTTTAGAGTTTGGCAGATTTTAGCTACTTTAGGACAAGTCAAGCAATCATCACACAATTCAAGCAAGCATGCAAAGAGTATATAGGCAGCGGAAATTAAAGCATGCAACTTGCAAGAAAGTAAAGGGAAGGGTTTGGAGGATTCAAACACAATTGGAGACACGGATGTTTTTGGCGTGGTTCCGATAGGTGGTGCTATCGTACATCCACGTTGATGGAGACTTCAACCCACGAACGGTAACGGCTGCGCGAGTCGACGAAGGGCTCCACCCACGAAGGGTCCACGAAGAAGCAACCTTGTCTATCCCACCATGGCTGTCGCCCACGAAGGACTTGCCTCACTAGCGGTAGATCTTCACGAAGTAGGCGATCTCCTTGCCCTTACAAACTCCTTGGTTCAACTCCACAATCTTGTTGGAGGCTCCCAAGTGACACCTAGCCAATCTAGGAGACACCACTCTCCAAGAAGTAACAAATGGTGCGTTGATGATGAACTCCTTGCTCTTGTGCTTCAAATGATAGTCTGCCCAACACTCAACTCTCTCTCATAGGTTTTGGATCTGGTGGAAAGAAGATTTGAGTGGAAAGCAACTTCGAAAGGCTAGAGATCAAGATTCATATGGTAGGAATGGAATATCTTGGTCTCAACACATGAGTAGGTGGTTCTCTCTCAAAAATGGTAAGCTGGAAGTGTAGGTTCGTTCTGATGGCTCTCTCCACGAATGAAGAGGAGGTGGAGGGGTATATATAGCCTCCACACAAAATCTAACCGTTACACACAATTTACCAAACTCGATGGGACCGAATCGTTAAACTCGGTCGGACCGATTTAGTAAACCTAGTGACCGTTAGTGATTTTCGGTGGGACTGACATGCATCTCGGTGAGACCGATTCGGTTAGGGTTAGGGCATAACGTAATCTCGGTAAGACCAATTACACAAACTCGGTGAGACCGATTTGGTAATAAGCTTTCTAGAGAGTTGGTCAGGTAAACTCGGTGGGACCGATTTGCTCTTTTCGGTGAGACCGAAATGTTACAAAAAGGAAACATAGAGTTTACATTGCAATCTCGGTGGGACCGATCGCTCACTTCGGTTAGACCGAAACGTTACGAAGGGAAACAGAGAGATTACAACCCCATCTCGGTGAGACCGAGATCCCTATCGGTAAGACCGATTTGCTTAGGGTTTGTGGCAGTGGCTATGACTTTTGGAATCGGTGGTGCCGGATAGGAAGAATCGGTGTGACCGATTTTGGCTTTGGGTTTAGGTCATTTGTTGATGTGGGAAAGTAGTTGAGGGTTTTTGGAGCATATCACTATGCACATGAAGCAAGAGGCTCATTAAGCAACACCTCATCCCTCCTTGATAGTATTGGCTTTTCCTATAGACTCAATGTGATCTTGGATCACTAAAATGTAAAATGAAGAGTCTTGAGCTTTTGAGCTTGAGCCAATCCTTTGTCCTTAGTATTTTGAGGGATCCACTTTCATCATCCATGCCATGCCATTCATTGAGCTTTCCTAAAATAATTGTCTTGGAATAGCATTAGCTCAATGAGCTATATGTTGTTATGAATTACCAAAACCACCTAGGGATAGTTGCACTTTCAAGCATGCATATAGCCAGGCTCTTGCATGAGACAAAATTTCTATTTGATCCCACTATTGTAGTACTAGTACTTGCTAGTATAGCCCTGTAAACCAGAAAGGAGTATTTTCCTTTCTAGAGATTTCAACAAGTGACTAGACTACACCGCGTGCAGTACTCCCTCCCTTCCGGTTTATAGGGCTCAAATCTCAAATCTCATCAACCAAGGCATTTTGTGATTGGAGGAATGTATCTCGTACTTTACAAAACTACCATAATTATACTCATGCATTAATTATGTAGTTCTCTCATTTTCCCCTCCGCCTTGGTTGTGGTGCAAAATATTGAGCACTTCTATATGGCTAGCTGCTCTATCTACATGTGGGACATCAAAGCATCCGGGCCCGCGTGCCATCCACCAAATCATAGCGAGGTGCTATAGTTGAGACTCACTGGTCACCCCGGTGTGGCCGTCATGACCCGTCATATCACAAAACCCACACCTTTACCAGCAGTGGTAAAGTGGCCTCAAAGTTGGACTGGATGAAGCAACCATCATTTCACTGGAATGGTCGTTGAAGCCCTTTCTCCCCTTTCTTGAAGAAAACCCGACTCCAGGCTACTCACTTCTGCCATTTTTTCTGTGCCGGCGAAGGAAAGGTGCGTGATCAGTGATGCTGCTATATTTTCATTTCGAGAATCTTCTTTTTGCGAAGCACCAACCGATTCTCACAGCCTATTATTTTCCTGTTTTCATTGTGATTGTGGTTTCCTTTCGATTGCTTTTTGTTTGTCAGTTCATTTACGGATCCTGGAGCACTAGGCAAAGAGTTGTCGATGGACAACCCACTGGAGACAGTGATCTCCAGGAAGCGAGCACCGCCAATGAGTTGACCATGTTGGCGGGCCAACCCATGGAGACGAAGAACTCCAAGAAACAAGCACTATCCAAAGAGTTGACGACGTTGGGGGACGAACTCTGATACGTCCATTTTGCATCATGCTTTTATATCGATATTTATTGCATTATGGGCTGTTATTACACGTTATGTCACAATATTTATGGCTATTCTCTCTTATTTTACAAGGTTTACATGAAGAGGGAGAATGCGGGCAGCTAGGATTCTGGGCTGGACAAGGAGCAAATATTGGAGACCTATTCTGCACAACTCCAAAAGTCCTGAAACTCCACGAAAGTCATTTTAGGAATTAATAATAATTATTCAGCAGAAGAAATACCTAAGGGGGGCCACCCACCGTCCACGAGGGTGGGGGGCGCAACCCACCCCTACAGGGCACGCCCCCCTGCCTCGTGGGCCACCTGGAAGCCCTCCGGTGCCCATCTTCTGCTATATGAAGTCTTTTACCTTGAAAAAAATCATAAGCAAGCTTACGGGACGAAACTCCGCCGCCACGAGGCGGAACCTTGGCGGAACCAATCTAGGGTTCCGGCGGAGCTGTTTTGCCAGGGAAACTTCCCTCTGGGAGGGGGAAATCATCACCATCGTCATCACCAACGATCCTCTCATCGGGAGGGGTCCAATCTCCATCAACATCTTCACCAGCACCATCTCCTCTCAAACCCTAGTTCATCTCTTGTATCCAATCTTTGTACCAAAACCTCATATTGGTACCTGTGGGTTGCTAGTAGTGTTGATTACTCCTTGTAGTTGATGCTAGTTGGTTTATTTGGTGGAAGATCATATGTTCAGATCCTTAATGCATATTAATACTCCTCTAATTATGAACATGAATATGCTTTCTGAGTAGTTACGTTTGTTCCTGAGGACATGGGTGAAGTCTTGCTATTAGTAGTCATGTGAATTTGGTATTCGTTCGATATTTTGATGAGATGTATGTTGTCTCTCCTCTAGTGGTGTTATGTGAACGTCAACTACATGACACTTCACCATTATTTGGGCCTAGAGGAAGGCATTGGGAAGTAATAAGTAGATGATGGGTTGCTAGAGTGACAGAAGCTTAAACCCTAGTTTATAAGTTGCTTCGTAAGGGGTTGATTTGGATCCACTTGTTTCATGCTATGGTTAGGTTTACCTTAATACTTCTTTTGTAGTTGCGGATGCTTGCAATAGGGGCTAATCATAAGTGGTATGCTTGTCCAAGAAAGGGCAGTACCCAAGCACCGGTCCACCCACATATCAAATTATCAAAGTAACACACGCGAATCACATGAGCGTGATGAAAACTAGCTTGACGATAATTCCCATGTGTCCTCGGGAGCCCTTTTCTCATTATAAGAACTTGTCCAGGCTTGTCCTTTGCTACAAAAAGGATTGGGCCACCTTGCTGCACCTTATTATTTTCATTGCTTGTTACGCGTCACAAATTATCTTATCACAAAACTATCTGTTACCTACAATTTCAGTGCTTGCAGTGAATACCTTACTGAAAATCGCTTGTAATTTCCTTCTGCTCCTTGTTGGGTTCGACACTCTTACTTATCAAAAGGACTACGATAGATCCCCTATATTTGTGGTCATCAAACTCCTCAAAGAAAGTTGGAAGAACAGCAAGGGCCTCACCGTGCCTACCCCAGAAACTCTAATGGCCACCTATGCGAGGCTCAAGGACGAGTTTGAGGAGATAGTCGCAATTGAGAAGCAGTATTCCCCTGGCAAGGTGATGGCCCCCATCGAGGACGAGGAGATGGCCCCGGGAGGGATGGGATCCCCCGGTGAGCTGCACAAGGTAAACGATAATGCCTTACCATAGTTGTGGTTTTTGATTATTTGCAATGTGATTGCTAATATGTTAGGGTTGTGCAGGTGTCGGTGGACGTCCTTGATAATTTCGATGTCGTGTCCCGTCCAGTGGACAATGCCCCAGAGATCGTTTTCGATGTCGCGGTCCGTCCTGTTGACATCGCCTCGGAGATCGATTCTGATGCCGCTGTCCATCCTGTGGACATCGCCCTAAAGATCCATTCCGATGTCGCGGTTAGTCCTGTGGACATCGCCCCAGAGATCGATTCCCATGCCGTTGTCCGTGCTATGGTCATTCCCCGAGAGATCGATGACAAGAAATAGTTGGTCGCGCTAATCCTTCAGGGTAGTTTGCATTGCCCTGTGTTTAATTACCAGAACGATGCATGTTATCAAACCATCTTAGGGCTAGTGCATTGTCTTGTGTGGGCGGTACTTGCTACTTTTGTTTGATAGTGAATCATGCGAACCCTCTCCGAGTTATAGAAACATATGTATCCTCACCAGCTGTTGATGTAATATATGGCATGCTTAGATGTAAGTTCGAACTGTTTATCATATCAGCATGGCTTGTTTGATGATTCTTGGTGTTAGTAGGCTAGCTACTGTGCGAGCTATAGTGCTTGCAAAACACTCACCGAAGAGAAACGTTAGGGCTGATGAGCTTGTGGTACGCTTATACTTATCTGTCGTCGATCGGTGAATAGCCCAAGCTCGCAAAATTGTAGGCTTAGCGATCGATCAGACAATAGTCTACACGGATACATTCAGGCCTCATTTGGTTCATAGGGTAGGAAAATCGTAGCAAAAGTATAGAAACGTACAACATAAATTCGTAGCAAAAGTACAGAGACGTACAACATAAATTCGTAGCAGTACAGAGACGTACTCCCCGTGTTCCAAAATAGATGACTCAACTTTGTACTACTAACTTTGAAATGGAGGGAGTACAAATCCTAGGCAGGCTAGTTTGGCCTAGTGGGTTTCAGTGATATGACGTGGTACAATGTCGTCTAGTCTTCGCATGTGGTAACAGCAGTGTGGGTATAGTAAGTTTTCTTGAAGAAGTGGAATTCAATGAAGTCATGATGGTTCCTTCATCCGACCAACTTACAGTGGGAAACGTTGGGCCTACGCTATGACGGGGTGGACCAGGATAATTTTCTGCATGGCAGGTGGATCAGGATGGTCGACGTCCCACATGTCGGCGAATGAAAGTATTCTTTCCAATATAGAGGATGAGCAACGAGTATTCATTGTTTATTTTTTGGTGAAAGCTATTGTCTCCACTGTTATGACGGAGGAGTGTGAAACACGGCAGCCGAACTTGAAATGTGCACCACTCCCTCCTTCCTCATGTAATACTACCATAGTGTTGACTATAAGTTTGGCTATAAGGTTACAACTTTTTCTCACTTTCTTTCTATCTACTTCCTCTCAAATGTTTTTTACCTTTATTTTTTAGACACAATTGTTTTTTATGCCTCTTTTTTTTAGAATTAGTTTTTTTATACCTAGGAGCATGTTTAGAGACGGGCTCTTGTAGATCCCACTCCTTGACTTTGTCAATGCCTCTCTCTCCTCCACATAAGCGGGCTTATAGCCCAGTATTTTACTGCTACTACTTTCTATGAA
>NC_041389.1:175353681-175358705 GCF_002162155.2 Triticum dicoccoides | reverse complement strand
GGCCAGGGCGGTCAGAAGCGGGCTTGGAAGCGGGCCAGACTCCCGCATGGCCCACCTCACATTATCACCATACATTTCTTGGAGTCCGTGCACGGCGGGTGGGTGGTCTCTTCTCCCTCCCCCATCTCTCTCTTCTCAGCCGTCGCCCGCCGAGCGATTAGATTTCAGCTATCGATGGTTTATTCAATTGCAGTCCCACATGTCACTAAAATTGCAAGACAACGCGTGTCCCCTCTGGTGAGCGGTGTGCGAGCCAAACTATCGAGGGTGTGACGCGTACGAGTCGTAAGTGTGCCACATTTTCCTTTTGAACTTTCAAAGCGTAACATTTTCGTGTGATCGATCGATAGAAATCCAAAACAAAATGACGAGGGAGGTGCTTTCCAGCCCGTTAGGCGGGCTAGTTTGAGTGATATGACGTGCTACAGTGCCGTCCACTTGCTCCATTTTTATGTAAGCAAGATTTTACACTCTTACGTGGGAGGAGTGCGAAACACGGCGGATCTGATTTTGATCGAGGGATAATTGTTCCCTGCCAAATAATGGAGCACTGTTAGCGATTATAGCATGATAGTTAGGGCATCTCCTGCGCTGGCCCACAAATTTACACCGGCATCAGTCAGAGGACACTGATGGATGCCATCTAATGCTGCCTGCATACCTTTCGACAACTATAAGAACTAAGCGGATGAAATTCGTGCAAACAAAGAAAATTTCAAATTAACCAGATGAAATTCATTACATTTCGAAAACTTTTCCTACAAACTAGATGAAACTCATTACATATTTCGCACAAACTGTACTAAAACCTACTATAAACCTAATCTAAACGATCACCGGTGCCTGACCACCATGTCCGGCCATGAACTCGAGAGAGCCGGCCATTGCCTTTGCCTCCTCCTCATCCGCCTCGATAACCTCCTCCTCCGGAGCACAAGGTTCTGAAGATTTCCACCTCCACGTCGCCGTCAAGCGGCTAATCGGCTGCCGATGTTTATCCCACCAAGCTTGGTGTCGACTGAGTGGAGGAGCGGTGGCCTTCCTAGGACCAGAGTGGCGGCGACCTACCATGTACTACTCTTCCTCGCTGCCGGTTGCGCCTGTCGTGGTTCTAAGTCTGACAGTAGAATAGGGGTAGGATAACGGAGCATGATCTATCGAGATGCATATGGGTGACACGGTGGTTTTAACGAGTTCGGGCCTCTCACGGTGGAGATAACAACCCTACGTCTCGTGCTCCGGAGAGGCTTTGTTTTATCTGAGTATATATCCGAAGATTACAATGTGTGTGTGTGGAAGAGAGGAACGGATCCCCATGCCTGAGCTAAGTCCTGAGACTAATGGTGAAAAGAGAGAGAGGTGGAAGAAAAGAACCCCCCTAGTCTAGTGGTGGGGGTGGCTTATATAGAGTGCGCCACCCCCTCACCTCCTATGTTACAAAGTGGGGTATGAATGCCATAATGCCAGCCCACTATTAAGCCCTGACTATTAGAAAGATGCCGACTGCTTTGCTGCCTGCTGGTCTTCGTATATCCGAGTGAGTCGTACGGTCGAGTGGTGAACTGTCATCCGAGTGGATGGTATGTTGCTTGGTCGAGTGGATAGTATGCTGCTTGTCCGAGTGGATAGTGTGTCTGTATGAAATTGACCTGGACCCACATGTTGTGTGGACCCCATGCTTCATGATATTTCGACCCTTCGTGGGCCTACCTGTTATGTATATCCCCAACATTAGCCCCCAAATCGATTGCGATTTTGCAGAACGAGTTGGTGTAAGACACAGTTTGGTCTGAGTAATTACAGAAATACTCGGTACATGTCGTCGCGCTTTCAGACAACCAAGGTTTGAACAAAATCTCAATGGATTCCGGCACCATGCTTCCCGACTGATCGAGGTAAGTGTCTGCGAGGAGCAACTTGGTGACATTCGTTCATCTCTCGGGAGAGGTTTAACTCGTGATCTGAGTATGGGTGTGTCATCAAATCTGTGCAACCAGATTGACACATGGACTGCTCTCTTAGAGAGATGCCATTCTTATCCCAGAGGAACGTCAATACGAGTCGGTTTTAGATCCACACTTGTGAGTTTCACACTTTGAGTCCTAGAAGAAGGCTCAAAACAGGTCCACGGAGGAGCGTTAAACTCGCCTTATAGAATATTTTTTTGGAGTGATTTGGAGCTGGGCCTGCATCGAGTAACTGATTACTCGGAATTTATTCACGCCTGGAACGTGTCTTTTTTGTTGTTTGGCCGTCACTCGGGTTGGGAGGACTGTTCTGAGTGGATACCATTCCAGTGGGGGCACGCTGAGTGCACCCACTGGGTGTAGTCCCCGAGACTGCCGTCGACTGCGGGCAGTTGGCGGGAGTCTTAGAGCCTGTCTTTTTGTTGTTGTTTGGCCGTCACTCGGACCGGGCTGACCGTTCCGAGTGGATACCAACAGTCGGCGGGAGTCTTAGAGCCTATCTTTTTGTTGTTGTTTGGCCGTCACTTGGACCGGGCTGACCGTTCCGAGTGGATACCAATAGTCGGCGGGAGTCTTAGAGCCTGTCTTTTTGTTGTTGTTTGGCCGTCACTCGGACCGGGCTGACCGTTCTGAGTGGATACCAACAGTCGGCGGGAGTCTTAGAGCCTGTCTTTTTTGTTGTTGTTCATCACTCGGACTGGTCAGGCCGTACCGAGTGGAGATTACTCCAGTGGGGGCACGCTGAGTGCACCCACTGGGTGTAGTCCCCGAGACCGCCGTCAACTGCGGGCAGTCGGCGGGGGTATGAGAGAACTGAAACTCTTCTTAGCTGGTACTAATCGAACTTGTTCTTCTCTGACTCGAAGGTCGAGTAATACTAGAGATGGGTTTGCATCGAGCAAAATGTTTCTTTCTGAGTTCTCTTCCAGTGGGGGCACGCTGAGTGCACCCACTGGGTGTAGTCCCCGAGCCTCTGTCGGACTAGATGAGTCTGGCAGAGGGTTTAAGTCTCTCGGTAAACCTCCATGCAGTTGGCACGGCAAATATCTTTGTCTGGAATTGAATCAATCGAATGGATGCGTAACGAGGTGGTTGTATGAACGACGTTCGACGAGTAAGGTCACCTGTACGATTCAGCGATGGCGCTTCATTTTTACCCTTTTGCATGAAAGGGGTATTTATCCAAGTGGACGTGCTTCACTTATAGATCTTCGGCGAACCGAGCATGTATGGTCAGAAGAATATTCCTGATGTGATCAACAGGTTGACCAAATGGGCGTAACCCCTGAGCGTGACATGGCCAACTACCGTGCGTAGCCCCCGAGTGATGCTCGAAGGAGGTAAGCTTGCTACAGAGTGTGATATGAGGTTTGACCATATGAGTAACTTAGCCGTTCCCGTGCTGGGGGTGTAGAGGTAAAGACATGTCCAACTGATGGTGACGCGCGAGGCGGCAGAGGGGCGATGATGTGTACAACCGAGTGACGATGCACGGGGCGGTCGAGTGGTGAAGACGCCTGCAACCGAGTGGTGACGCGCAGAGCGGTCGAGTGGTGAAGACGTGCCCAACCGAGTGGCGACGCGTGGGGCGGCCGAATGGTGATGACATGTGAAGTGGTCGAATGTAGGACTACATATCTAGCCAAGTGAAGATGCACGGGGCAGCCGAGTGGTGAAGACGTGCACAACCATGTGGCGGCGCGCGAAGCGGCTAAGGCGAAGTCGTGTGTCACCGGACGGTGAAAATGGTCCTCGGAGGACTTAGTCGAATGCTTTCGAAGCTTATGTAATGACGAGTTTGGTGTAGTTTGGTTGCGACGCAACAAGACCGGCGTGACAACTGAGTCTGAGTAGGAAAGAAGATGGCATGCAGAGCATCTGGGTGATTATAAAACTTGTCCAAGTGGCAAGTCGAATGCACTTGTTGAAGTGAAGGATCTGACTGGTGATGAAATACTCGACCACTCAGGCGGGTGTCATTCCAAATTAGGTGCAGCCCCCGAGTGCGGCGTAGCCCCCGAGCATACTACAGGCTTCGACAACGGACATGCCGGAATATGAGAAATATAGTCTTGAATGGATGATTTGCAATTCATCGAGTCGGATTTGGGTAAAGATGAGGAGAAGCTTCCGAGTGATGCTCGAAAGAGGCAAACTCGCAAAAGAGTGAAGTGTGAAGTTTAATTATGAAAGGGACTTATCTGTCTCATGCCCGACGAGGTCTATATCATTGATACGATGAAGAGAATTCCATAGAGGGGTTGGCTGGACGTGTTTGAAGTCAACAGAGCGACAATGTCATTGTTGTGGTGCGCTAGGACCAGTATGGTGACCAAGTCCGAGCAGCGATGAAGTTCGCGCGTAGGGCCATCGAGTGATCACGTAACTTGTGTAAAAAATGGCACAAGTCAACACAATAATTTCTTGAGGAAATTTGATGTGTGCTGAAATGATTTGTGTGAATAACACCCATAGACACCCGCTAGGAGTGCAAGGGGCTTGCTGGTTGACCAGCGAAAGTCTAAAAGAGCGAAGGATTCGTTCGCACTTGTCGAAGCGAGAGATCCTACTGAACTCGTTGGAATACTGGCTAAAATAAAACGGAAGTGTAGTGTTTCGACTGAGTTGCAGCCCTGGAGGACCGATGCAAACTCGAAATCAAGAACGACACATGGTGTTCGTGAATGATATGTGCGAAAAAATGGAAGTTGGACTTGGGAGTCACATAACCAGTACTAAGCAAGTATGTGAAAATAAGCAGTCGAGCGTAGAGGTACACTCGGTGGTGTGGCCTCCGAGTGAACGTGATGTGTGAATTATGGAATACTCGGGAAGACGAAAATAACAGAATGTAAAATGACTTAGCTATCTGAAGGCGCGCGGGGCGGTCGAGTGGTGATGAGGTGACCAACCGAGTGGCGACGCGCGGGGCGGCCGAGTAGTTATGAGGTGACCAACCGATTGGCGACGCACGGGGCGGCCGAGTGCAGATGAGGTGACCAACCGATGGCGACGCACGGGGCGGTCGAGTGGTTATGAGGTGACCAACCTGGTGGC
>NC_041389.1:175313609-175352720 GCF_002162155.2 Triticum dicoccoides | reverse complement strand
AGTACTGGACTGCAGCTAAGCCCCCTAGTGGGAGGGTTTCTCTCCACTCGGTAGGATTTTTTGAAACTTAGGCGAGTACTGGACTGCAGCTAAGCCCCCGAGTGGGACGGTTGCTCTCCACTCGGCAGGATTTTTTTGAAACTTAGGCGAGTACTGGACTGTAGCTAAGCCCCCTAGTGGGAGGGTTGCTCTCCACTCGGTAGGAGTTTTTTGAAACTTAGGCGAGTACTGGACTGCAGCTAAGCCCCCGAGTGGGAGGATTGCTCTCCACTCGGTAGGATTTTTTTGAAACTTAGGCGAGTACTGGACTGCAGCTAAGCCCCCGAGTGGGAGAGTTGCTCTCCACTCGGTAGGATTTTTTAAACTTAGGCGAGACGGATTCGCAACTAAGTCACCCACTGGGGGATTGAGAGCATATAAAAAGAATAACAATCATTTATGAGATTGTAAAAACTGTGTTGCGGGGTTACCGAGTGGTGATGAGGTGACCAACCGATTGACAAGGCCCGGAGCGGTCGAGTGGTGATGAGGTGACCAATCGATGCGGGGCGTCCGAGTGACGTAGACGCATCCCGTAGAGTGGCGACGCATGAAGCATCCGGATGATGTAGATGCGTGCCGCGGAGTGACGAGGCGCGTGGCGTCCTGGTGAAGTAGAGGCGTCCCGTGGAGTGGCGACGGGCGGGGATTCCGAGTGAAGTAGACCCGTCCCGCGGAGTAGCGACGCGCGGGGTGGCCGAGTGAAGTAGACCCGTCCCGCGGAGTGGTGACGTGCGGGGTGGCCGAGTGAAGTAGACCCGTCCCGCGGAGTAGCGATGCGCGGGGTGGCCGAGTGAAGTAGACGCGTCCTGCGGAGTGGTGACGTGCGGGGTGGCCGAGTGAAGTAGACCCGTCCCGTGGAGTAGCGATGTGCGGGCTGGCCGAGTGAAGTAGACGCGTCCCACGGAGTGACGACGTGCGGGGCGTCCAAGTGCCCGGACATTGCTTGTCCGAGTGCAGAACTCACCCGAATGATGTTAGACGTTTAATTGTCTGTATGTAAAATATATGAGGATGAAATATAAAATTATACTTAGCTTGTGAGCAAGCCGATGAAGATCGTGTCTTCCGAATGGCGGCGCATGGCGTCCGAGTGTAAACTCCTGTCCGAGTGTACGGGAGTACGGGCTCGGAGAAGGGAGGCAGCTGGGTCGGAACACAAGCTGCATGTGCGCTGGAGGCTTGCCCAAATGGCCCCGGAAAAAGTGGACTAACGCCAGATTAATCGTGAGGCAGGCGCAGGAGGCGGCCAATTAATCTCGCATTGAAGACCACCACGTCTTTCCGTTTCCTGTAATTGGGCGCATTTACCTGCATGCACGTAATCAAGGCGGACGTGGCCCACTCACCTTGCATGGTTAAAGGAAAAGAAAGCTCCATGGCCAGCAGCCGGCGATGGAGGGAAGAACCGCCGCGCTCGGAGGCCTGACGAGCTTCCTATTTCCTCGTCGCATCAGGTCTGCGGGCACACCGCGGCGACCATGTCGAAGAAGCTGATGAGGGACCATCCTCCTCCTAAGTACATGTACATACAGAAGAAACACAACCATAGTTAGATTAAAGATCTAATGTAAAGAATAAGATAGTATGGAATGGGACTTCCTGATCCCTCTGTACGAAGAGTATCGTGACTCCTCTGTGAATGGAGTGATGTCTGAAACATCCTGGATCAGATCCTCCATTGATGATTGTTGATCGGCAGACGAACATTGAAGAAAGAAAACCATTTGCATCATGGCTCGATAAACGCCATGCCCCAAGGTGGGCGCCAACTGTCGTGGTTCTAAGTCTGACAGTAGAATAGGGGTAGGATAACGGAGCATGATCTATCGAGATGCATATGGGTGACACGGTGGTTTTAACGAGTTCGGGCCTCTCACGGTGGAGATAACAACCCTACGTCTCGTGCTCCGGAGAGGCTTTGTTTTATCTGAGTATATATCCGGAGGTTACAATGTGTGTGTGTGGAAGAGAGGAACGGATCCCCATGCCTGAGCTAAGTCCTGAGACTAATGGTGAAAAGAGAGAGAGGTGGAAGAAAAGAACCCCCCTAGTCTAGTGGTGGGGGGTGGCTTATATAGAGTGCGCCACCCCCTCACCTCCTATGTTACAAAGTGGGGTATGAATGCCATAATGCCAGCCCACTATTAAGCCCTGACTATTAGAAAGATGCCGACTGCTTTGCTGCCTGCTAGTCTTCGTATATCCGAGTGAGTCGTACGGTCGAGTGGTGAACTGTCATCCGAGTGGATGGTATGTTGCTTGGTCGAGTGGATAGTATGCTGCTTGTCCGAGTGGATAGTGTGTCTGTATGAAATTGACCTGGACCCACATGTTGTGTGGACCCCATGCTTCATGATATTTCGACCCTTCGTGGGCCTACCTGTTATGTATATCCCCAACAGCGCCCGTGAACGCGCGCCAGCTTCGTGGTCGTGGCGGTGGAGGGCGGCCGAGGGGGAGCCGGAGATCTCCTTCGTCTGCTCCTATGACAGTATGTCCAAGAGAGCTTTGGAGCATGCCCGGCGCGGAGCCGCTGATGTCCTTTGTCTGCTCCTGCGATAGTACATCCAAGAGAGCTTTGGAGCGCCAAGAGGCCATGGTTGGAGTGGTGCCGACAGAAGGAAGGGACCGGAGGAGAATGAGTGTGGGTATTTGGCTATGGCTGGGAGCTGGGGCTCAAGTTAATAAAGCCGGCGAATGGCAATGAGCCGTAGAAGACGAATGGACGGCTGGCGCCGGAGTAGGTTCGTCTGGTGTGAATGCGGACGCTACTTTAGTGACTTAACTGCAGGTGCGTTGGGTCACTGACATGTGGGCCCAACGGGCATCTGGCCCGCATGTCAGTGACACACCAACTACACCTGCAGTTAAGTCCGGTGAATGCAGCATTGACATTCTGGAGAGACGGTAAACGTTTCAGGAGGGAAGCATGCGCTAGCGATGGAAGGGGTTTCGGTAGGCCAGGGCGGTCAGACGCTGGCGTGGTGGTAAAATGTAAACTCATGGATGACGAGCCTTTGAAGCATATGCGGCACGTATTGACAATCAGGCGTCCATGCAACCGCTCTTGTCGCCAGCTAGCCTTTGATGACCACCATTAGACACCACACAACCATGCATAACTTACGAACAATGGACGAATCGATCAGACACACACTCGTGTCCAGTGGCACTATGATCGGTCGCTCACGATAGTACATACTCCGTACCATAGTACCCTCTCTAGCTAGGCTGTTTTATAGATTGTCGTTGTGATGGACGATATACATGAGAAGGGCGCCGAGTCCCAAGTATGGACGTTGGTGTTGAGCTAGGTGAATACATGCTCGGCGTTCGTGGAGCCCTCCATCAAAAGTCTAAACAGTAATGTCAGGCACTGCCGGGGCGCGCGGGTGACGGGCTCGCTGTTTGCATTGCGCCATGAGAAGGACTTTGATTGAGAGGGTGACGTGCATGCATTAGCATGGTTTGACAGCGCGAGCGTGAGTGTCTGCACGCGTACATGCTACTTGCCTCTACGGACGGTGTGCGCTAATGTGTGCACACGTATAATATAAAAAAATTTGTTTGTGCATGTAACGCGAAGTATTTCATTTTCATTTGGCTGACGAGTGTGCGTTGCAGCGACGAGTCTGTGGTTTGATTCCTCACATACGCTTAATTTTGGTTTTTATTTCTTTCTCCACTGACAGGTAGGCCTGCATATATAGATAGATAAAGAACACGAGCTGATGAGGTGCATGCAGACTATTTGACTGGTCAACTAGACAAATACAGAGCTACACGCTGAGCTAGTGCCGTATAGTCACCATATCTGATATACAATGATCAAAGTGAGCTATCAAGACAAGTTCGTTGACCGCCAATGCATTTTACTCATTAATAAATGACCAGGATTGAAGGGGAATCCAAATTTCCTTCATCTTCTGTCCTTGAGCTCTTGACAAACCAATGCACTATACGGTTGTCCGGCCAATCCTCCCCAAAGCTCTCACCAAGCGTCGTTCATGCCACCGCACCGCACACTAACCGGTAAGGAAGCCATGGCATCCCGCCTCGCCGAGTTCCTCACTGCCCACGACCGCACACAAAACGGTAGGGAAGCAGTGGCATCCCGCCGTGCCAAGTTCATCGCCGCTCCCGACCTCACACCTACGTGGGCGGAATTTGAAGATGCCAAGGCGGAATGGGTGGCAGAGCAAGAGCCGGCGAAATCCGCACAGAGGGAGCAGAAAAGAGAGGCTCGCTGCCGCAAGAAAGAAGAGGACGCACGCGTTGCTGTAGAGAGGTCGGCGGAGATCCAAGCACAGTGGGGTGTCGCCGACAAAGCCAGGAAGGAGAACGACGGCGTTTGGCCAGCATGTGGGAAGTAGTAGTACTAGTAGTTAGTGTGTGTGTCTGTGTCAGAGTACGAGCATGTACTAGTACTACTAGTTAGTACTGTAGTTTTTAGAGAAAATTACCAGTACATTAGCCTAGACTCAATGGAAAGATTCCTATCCTATGAATCAAATGGCATCTCTTTCTCTATAGGAATTTAGATGCATGTCATCTCACTTCCTATGATTTTCATATTCCTATAAAATTCCTATCCTATGAATGAAAGGAGGCCTCTGCTGGAGTAACCACTGTAGCTAGAAGTACTGCTGGTACAGTAGTTTTCTTCAAGAAGCGGAATTCAACGAAGTCATGATGGTTCCTTCGTCCGAGCAACTTCATAGTGGGAAAGGTTGGGCCTATGATTTGACGGCTCAGTCATTATTACTGCGGTGCGGCAACCGGGGTGACTCTCACTTGGAGTTCTGCGTGCATGGCAAGTGGACCAGGATGGTCGACGTCCCGCATGTTGGCGAACGGAAGTATTTTTCCGATATCGAGGAGCAAGGAAACTGCGTGGTATAGTATCACTGATGATTTATATTTATTTTTTATTTCTGATGAATGCTAGCGTTTCAACTCTTACGACGAAGGAGTGCCAAACACAAACGTGCTGGAAGTCCCACACGTTAGCGAAAGGATTGGGACATGAACAGCGTGGTAGAGCGTCTCCACTTCTTCGACTTCTGGGTCGGAGATCACACGTAGTAGTACTAGTGGTATGAACGATAAAAAGTGCGACCCGGAGAGAAAGACACATCTAGTTGGAAGGTCTCGGGGCAGACACGTAAACAAATATAAAACCTAATATGTGCCTTTAATTAATATAGTAGTAGTAGAGTACTTAGGCACGTACTCCATAACATCAGCGTGCATTGCACATACAACATTTAGTGGTACGTAGTAAGAGACAAATGCCTATATGCCACGCATGTTCATACTATTTGAGCCTTTCTACTTCACTTACTTTGCTAATTTACTCAGGTTTGTATGTCCACTCCTGGGTACATGTCTGTTTTGTAGTTCCAGTCCCACATGTTATTCATAGATGGAACGATCCATATCATCATAGTTAGTGTGGCTCCCCATGATGGAGACACAACCAAACTATGGCCAGCCTCGACGTGGAGCAGTTGCGTGCACCGGGAAGCGGCGCTCTCTTGGACGTCGCGCTCCTTCAAAGCTGGTGCCAGTGAGAGGTCATCTCCGCTCTGGCCGGCCATTAATGCGGCACTAACACTCCAGGGCGACACTGACCGTTTCATGGGGGCAGTGCGCGCTGGCAAGGGAGTATTGGTTTTGAACCGTTTCAGGTGTAGTACTGGTAGTTTGCAAAACTACTCAATTATTGCACTCAGTTTCCTAAGAAATTGTGGTAAAAAATGTTACTCCATAGCCCGCTTCCCTTCTCCTTCCTCTTCCACCGCCCGCTCACATACGCGGGAAGCTGAAAGCACAAGTGCTCCCTAGGGGGTTTTGGTAATTAATGTCAACATATCTCTTGTTGGACTAACACTTTTATCTAGTATGCTTCAGATAAGTTCAACAATGGAGTGGCATGGACTAAAGGATGTGGGAACTCCTTCAAGATGCTAAGGACAAAGGATTGGCTCAAGCTTCAAGCTCAAGACTCTTCATTTTACATTTTAGTGATCCAAGATCGCATTGAGTCTATAGGAAAAGCCAATACTATCAAGGAGGGATGAGGTGTTGCTTAATGAGCCTCTTGCTTCATGTGGTTAGTGATATGCTCCAAAACCCTCAGCTACTTTCTCACATCCACAAATGACCTAAACCTAAAGCCAAAATTGGTCACACCGATTCTTCCTATCTGGCGCCACCGATTTTAAAAGTCATAGCCACTGCCACAAACCCTAGGCAAATCGGTCTCACCGATAGGGATCTCGGTCTCACCGAGATGGGATTGTAATCTCTCTGTGTATGTCCATTACCAAAATCGGTCTAACTGAGTTTGTGCAATCGGTACTACCGATATTACAATGCAAACTTCCTGGTTGACTCATTACCAAAATCGGTCCCACCGAGTTTGTGTAATCGGTCAAACCGAGTTTGCCTGACCAACTCTCTGGAAAGCTTATTACCAAAATCGGTCTCACCGAGTTTGTGTAATCGGTCTTACCGAGATTACGTTATGCCCTAACCCTAACCATATCGGTCTTACCAAGTTGCATTTCGGTCCCACCGAAAAACCTAACGGTCACATTATTTGCTAAATCGGTCTGACCGAGTTTAACGATTCGGTCCCACCAAGTTTGGTAGATTGTGTGTAAGGGTTAGATTTTGTGTGGAGGATATATATACCCCTCCACCTCCTTTTCATTCATGGAGAGAGCCATCAGACTGAACCTACACTTCCAACATACATTTTCTGAGAGAGAACTACCTACTCATGTGTTGAGGCCAAGATATTCCATTCCTACCATATGAATCTTGATATCTAGCCTTCCCAAGTTGCTTTCCACTCAAATCTTCTTTCCACCAGATCCACATCCTATGAGAGAGAGTTGAGTGTTGGGGAGACTATCATTTGAAGCACAAGAGCAAGGAGTTCATCATCAACGCACCATTTGTTACTTCATGGAGAGTGGTGTCTCCTAGATTGGCTAGGTGTCACTTGGGAGCCTCCGACAAGATTGTGGAGTTGAACCAAGGAGTTTGTAAGGGCAAGGAGATCGCCTACTTCGTGAAGATCTACCGCTAGTGAGGCAAGTCCTTCGTGGGTGACGACCATGGTGGGATAGACAAGGTTGCTTCTTCGTGGACCCTTCGTGGGTGGAGCCCTCCGTGGACTCGCGCAACCGTTACCCTTCGTGGGTTGAAGTCTCCATCAATGTGGATGTACGATAGCACCACCTATCAGAACCACGCCAAAAACATCCGTGTCTCCAATTGCATTTGAATCCTCCAAACCCTTCCCTTTACAATCTTGCAAGTTGCATGCTTTACTTTCCGCTGCTCATAAACTCTTTGCATGCTTGCTTGGTATGTATTGTGAATGTTAAACTTGTGCCTAAACTCCACTTAAACTTAAGGGAACTTAAAAACTGCAACTTTGGTACTTAGTGTCTAATCACCCCCCTCTAGACACCTCTTCTCAAGGTCCTACAAGTGGTATCAGAGCTTTGGTCTCCATTGCCTTGGTTTAATCACCATTAGAGGAAGATGGATGAGTCTACTTTGGGGAGTCTTAGACATAGAGTGCCTATTCTTTATGGAGAGTATTTTCATGAGTGGAAAAATGAGATGATTGTAATTTTTAATCAACATCATTTGAACAAGTACATTGCTAGCCCTTGTGCACCTTATGTAGATCCTATGCATCCTACCCATGATGAGTCAATTGACATGATTAGGAATCTTAGAACTGCCGAACTTATCATTAGAGGATTGCCTAGAAACTCGATTGGATGTTTGCCTACTTTTAAGTGCGCCTAAACTATATGGAAATTTCTTGAGGAACACTTTCCAAGTTATTCCTTGAAAAATCTTGATGAAATTCTTCATAAGTCTATTGCTTTGAGTAAGATGTGAAAGAAATATGCCCTAGAGGCAATAATAAAGTTATTATTTATTTCCTTATTTCATGATAGATATTTATTATTCATGCTAGAATTGTATTAACCGGAAACATAATACATGTGTGAATATATAGACAAACAGACTGTCACTAGTATGCCTCTACTTGACTTGCTCATTAATCAAAGATGGTTATGTTTCCTAACCATAGACATGTGTTGTCATTTGATTAATGGGATCACATCATTAGGAGAATGATGTGATTGACATGACCCATTCCGTTAGCCTAGCACTTGATCGTTTAGTATGTTGCTATTGCTTTCTTCATGACTTATACAAGGTTCCTACAACTATGGGATTATGCAACTCCCGTTTACCGGAGGAACACTTTGTGTACTACCAAACGTCACAACGTTACTGGGTGATTATAACGGTGCTCTACAGGTGTCTCCAAAGGTACATGTTGGGTTGGCGTAATTCGAGATTAGGTTTTGTCACTCCGATTGTCGGAGAGGTATCTCTGGGCCCTCTCGGTAATACTCATCACCTAAGCCTTGCAAGCATTGTAACTAATGAGTTAGTTATGAAATGATGTATTACAGAACGAGTAAAGAGACTTGCCGGTAACGAGATTGAACTAGGTATTGGATACCGACGATCGAATCTCGGGCAAGTAACATACCGATGACAAAGGGAACAACGTATGTTGTTATGCGGTTTGACCGATAAAGATCTTCGTAGAATATGTAGGAACCAATATGAACATCCAGGTTCCGCTATTGGTTATTGACCGAGAATAGTTTTAGGTCATGTCTACATAGTTCTCGAACCCGTAGGGTCCGCACGCTTAACGTTACGATGACAGTTATATTATGAGTTTATGAGTTTTGATGTACCGAAGGAGTTCGGAGTCCCGGATGAGATCAGGGACATGACGAGGAGTCTCGAAATGGTCGAGATGTAAAGATCGATATATTGGACGACTATATTCGGAGTACGGAAAGGTTCCGTGTCATTCGGGTATTTTTCGGAGTATCGGAGAGTTACGGGAATTCGCCGGGGGAGTATATGGGCCTTATTGGGCCATACGGGAATAGAGGAGAGAGGCCCAAAGGAAGGAGGGGCGCAGCCCCCCGCTAGTCCCAATTGGACAAGGGGTCCAGCCCCCTTTTCCTGCCTCCTCTCCCCCTCTTTCCTTCTCTCCTACTCCAACAAGGAAGGGGGGGAGTCCTACTCACGGTGGGAGGAGGATTCCTCCTGGCGCGGCCCTCCTGGCCGGCCGAACCCCTCCCCCTGGCTCCTTTATATACGGGGGCAGGGGGGCACCTCTAGAAAGACAACACAAGTTGATCTACGGATCGTTCTTTAGCCGTGTGCGGTGCCCCCTCCACCATATTCCACCTCGGTCATATTGTCGCGGAGTTTAGGCGAAGCCCTGCGCCGGTAGAACATCATCATCGTCACCACGCCGTCGTGCTGACGGAACTCATCCCCGACGCTTCGCTGGATTGGAGCCCGCGGGACGTCATCGAGCTGAACGTGTGCTGAACACGGAGGTGCCGTACGTTCGGTACTTGGATCGGTCGGATCGTGAAGACGTACGACTACATCAACCGCATTGTCATAACGCTTCCGCTTCGGTCTACGAAGGTACGTAGACAACACTCTCCCCTCTCGTTGCTATGCATCACCATGATCTTGCGTGTGCGTAGGAAATTTTCGAAATTACTACGTTCCCCAACAGTGGTATCAGAGCCTAGGTTTTTATGGTTTGATGTTATATGCACGAGTAGAACACAAGTGAGTTGTGGACGATATAAGTCATACTGCCTACCAGCATGTCATACTTTGGTTCGGCGGTATTGTTGGATGAAGCGGCCCGGACCAACATTACGCGTACGATTACGCGAGACTGGTTCTACCGACGTGCTTTGCACACAGGTGGCTGGTGGGTGTTAGTTTCTCCAACTTTAGTTGAACCGAGTGTGGCTACGCCCGATCCTTGCGAAGGTTAAAATGGAGTCTATTTGACAAACTATCGTTGTGGTTTTGATGCGTAGGTGAGATTGGTTCTTGCTTAAGCCCGTAGCAGCCACGTAAAACTTGCAACAACAAAGTAGAGGACGTGTAACTTGATTTTGCAGGGCATGTTGTGATGTGATATGGTCAAAACGTGATGAGATATAAGTTGTTGTATGAGATGATCATGTTTTGTTGAAGTTATCGGCGACTGGCAGAAGCTCTATGGTTGTCTCTTTGTTGCATAAGATTCAAGTGCCAAATAATTGCTTTACTTTATCTCTATGCGATAGCAATAGTTGCAAGAGCAATAGTTGGTGAGACGACCATGTGATGACACATTGATATAGATCAAGATGATGAAGATCATGGTGTCGTGCCGGTGATGATAGAGATCATAACAGTACTTTGGAGATGGAGATCAAAGGCGCAAGATGATCATGGCCATATCATGTCACATATTTTGATTGCATATGATGTTTATCTGTTATACATCTTATTATGTTTTGTTTGACGGTAGCATTTTAAGATGATCTCTCACTAATTATCAAGAAGTGTTCTCCCTGAGTATGCACCGTTGCGAAAGTTCTTCGTGCTGAGACACCACGTGATGATCGGGTGTGATAGGCTCTACGTTCAAATACAACGGGTGCAAAATAGTTGCACACACGGAATACTCAGGTTAAACTTGACGAGCCTAGCATATACAAATATGGCCTCGGAACATGGAGACCGAAAGGTCGAGCGTGAATCATATAGTAGATATGATCAACATAGTGATGTTCACCATTGAAACTACTCCATCTCACGTGATGATCAGACATGGTTTAGTTGATTTGGATCACGTGATCACTTAGAGGATTAGAGGGATGTCTATCTAGGTGGGAGTTCTTAAGTAATATGATTAATTGAACTTTAGTTTATCATGAACTTAGTCCTATTAGTATTTTGCAAATTATGTTGTAGATCAATAGCTCGTGTTGTTGCTTTCATATGTTTATATGTTCCTAGAGAAAACTTTGTTGAAAGATGTTAGTAGCAATGATGCGGATTAGATCCGTGACATGAGGTTTATCCTCATTGCTGCACAGAAGAATTATGTCCCTGATGCACCGCTAGGTGACAGACCTATTGTAGGAGCAGATGCAGACGTTATGAACATTTAGCTAGCTCAATATGATAACTACTTGATAGTTTAGTGCACCATGCTTAACGGCTTAGAATCGGGACTTCGAAGACGTTTTTGAACGTCATGGACCATATAAGATGTTCCAGGAGTTGAAGTTAATATTTCAAGCAAATACCCGAGTTGAGAGATATGAAGTCTCCAACAAGTTCTATAGCTAAAAGATGGAGGAGAATTGCTCAACTAGTGAGCATGTGCTCAGATTGTCTGGGTACTTCAATCGCTTGAATCAAGTGGGAGTTAATCTTCCAGATAAGATAGTGATTGACAGAATTCTCTAGTCACCATCACTAAGTTACTAGAACTTTGTGATGAACTATAATATGCAAGGGATGACGAAAGTTATTCCTGAGCTCTTCGCGATGTTGAGATCGGCGAAGGTAGAAATCGAGAAAAGAGCATCAAGTGTTGATGGTTAACAAGATCACTAGTTTCAAGAAAAAGGCAAAGGGAAAAGAAGGGGAACTTCAAGAATAACGGCAAGCAAGTTGCTGCTCAAGTGAAGAAACCCAAGTCTAGTCCTAAGCCTGAGACTAAGTGCTTCCACTACAAAGAGACTGGTCACTGGAAGAGGTACTACCCCAAGTGATTGGCGGATAAGAAGGATGGAAAAGTGAACATAAGTATATTTGATATACATGTTATTGATATGTACATTACTAGTGTTTATAGCAACCCCTCAGTATTTGATACTAGTTCAGTTGCTAAGATTAGTAACTCGAAACGGGAGTTGCAGAATAAACAGAGACTAGTTAAGGGTGAAGTGACGATGTGTGTTGGAAATAGTTCCAAGATTGATATGATCATCATCGCACACTCCCTATACTTTCGGGATTAGTGTTAAACCTAAATAAGTGTTATTTGGTGTTTGCGTTGAGCATGAATATGATTTGATCATGTTTATTGCAATACGATTATTCATGTAAGTTAGAGAATAATTGTTGTTCTGTTTTCATGAATAAAACCTTCTATGGTCATACACCCAATGAAAATGGTTTGTTGGATCTCGATCGTAGTGATACACATATTCATAATATTGATGCCAAAAGATGCAAAGTTAATAATGATAGTGCAAATTATTTGTGGCAATGCCGTTTGGGTCATATCGGTGTAAAGCGCATGAAGAAACTCCATAAAGATGGATTTTTGGAATCACTTGGTTATGAATCATTTGATGCTTGCGAACCGTGCCTTTTGGGCAAGATGACTAAAACTCCTTTCTCCGGAACAATGAAACAAGCTACTGACTTATTGGAAATAATACATACCGATGTATGCGATCCAATGAGTGTTGATGCTCGTGGCAAAGTATCGTTATTTTCTAACCTTCACAAGATGATTTGAGCAGATATGGGTATATCTACTTAATGAAACATAAGTCTGAAATGGTTGAAAGGTTCAAAGAATTTCAGAGTGAAGTGGAAAAATCATCGTAACAAGAAAATAAAATTTCTGCGATCTGATCGCGGAGACGAATATTTGAGTTACGAGTTTGGTCTTCAATTAAAATAATGTGGAATAGTTTCACAGCTCACGCCACCTGGAACACCACAACATTATGGTGTGTCCGAACGTCGTAATCGTACTTTATTGGATATGGTGCGATCTATGATGTTTCTTACTGATTTACCACTATTGTTTTTGGGTTATGCATTAGAGACAGCTGCATTCACGTTAAAAGGGCACCATCTAAATCCGTTGAGACGACACCATATGAACTGTCGTTTAGCAAGAAACCCAAGTTGTCGTTTCTTAAAGTTTGGGGCTGTGATGCTTATGTGAAAAAGTTTCATCCTGATAAGCTCGAACCCAAATCGGATAAGTGCGTCTTCATAGAATACCCAAAGGAAATTGTTGGGCACACCTTCTATCACAGATCCGAAGGCAAGATATTCGTTGCTAAATGGATCCTTTCTAGAGCAGGAGTTTCTCTCGAAAGAAGTGAGTGGGAGGAAAGTAGAACTTGATGAGTAGTCCATCACAGAAATCAGTTCCAGTGATTCCTACACCAATTAGTGAGGAAGTTAATGATGATGATCATGAAACTTCAGATCAAGTTGCTACCAAACCTCGTAGGTCTTCCAGAGTAAGATCCGCACTAGAGTGGTACAGTAATCATGTTCTGGAAGCCATGTTACTAGACCATGATGAACCTACAAACTATGAGGAAGCGATGATGAGCCCATATTCCACGAAATGGCTTGAGGCCATAAAATCTGAGATATGATCCATGTATGAGAACAAAGTATGGACTTTGATTGATTTGGTCGATGATCAGCAAGCCATGTTAAATAAATGGATCTTCAAGAGGAAGACGGACACTGATAGTAGTGTTACTATCCACTAAGCTCGACTTGTTGCAAAAGGTTTTCAACAAGTTCAAGGGGCTGAATACGATGAGATTTTCTCACTCGTATCGATGCTAAGTCTGTCCGAATCATGTTAGCAATTGCCGGATTTTATGAAATCTGGCAAATGGATAAACAAAACTGCATTCCTTAATGGAGTTATTAAAGAAGAGTTGTATGTGATGCAACCAAGAGGTTTTGTCGATCCTAAAGGTGTTAACAAAATGTGCATCTATGGACTAGTGCAAGCATCTCGGAGTTGGAATATACGCTTTGATAAGTTGATCAAAGCATATAGTTTTATACAGACTTGCGGTGAAGCCTGTATTTACAAGAAAGTGAGTGGGAGCACTACAACATTTCTGATAAGTATATGTGAATGACATATTGTTGATCGGAAGTAATATAGAATTATTCTGCAAAGCATAAAGGAGTTTTTGAAAGGAGTTTTTCGAAGAAAGACCTCAGTAAAGCTACTTACATATTGAGCATCAAGATCTATTGAGATAGATCAAGACGCTTGATAAGATTTTCAATGAGTACATACCTTGACAAGATTTTGAAGTAGTTCAAAATGGAACAGTCAAAGAAAGAGTTCTTGCCTGTGTTGCAAAGGTATGAAATTGAGTAAGACTCAAATCCCGACCACAGCAGAAAATAGAAAGAGAATGAAAAGTCATTCCCTATGCCTCAGTCATAGGTTCTATAAAGTATGCTATGCTATGTACCAGACCTATTGTATACCTTGCTCTGTATTTGACAAGGGAGTACAATGGTGATCTAGGAGTAGATCACTGGACATTGGTCAAGAATATCCTTAGTGAGGACTAAGGAAATATTTCTCGATTATGGAGGTGATAAAAGAGCCTGTCGTAAAAGTTACCTTGGTGCAAGTTTTCACACCGATCCAGATGACTCTAAGTCTCAATCTGGATACATATTGAAAGTGGGACCGATTAGCTAGAGTAGCTCCGTGCAGAGTATTGTAGACATAGAATATTTGCAAAATACATACGGCTCTGAATGTGACAGACCCGTTGACTAAACTTCTCTCACGAGCAAAACATGATTATACCTTAGTACTCTTTGGGTGTTAATCACATAGCGATGTGAACTAGATTATTGACTCTAGTAAACCCTTTGGGTGTTGGTCACATGATGATGTGAACTATGGGTGTTAATCATATACAGATATGAATATTGGTGTTAAATCACATGGTGATGTGAACTAGATTATTGACTCTAGTGCAAGTGGGAGACTGAAAGAAATATGCCCTAGAGGCAATAATAAAGTTATTATTTATTTCCTTATTTCATGATAGATATTTATTATTCATGCTAGAATTGTATTAACCAGAAACATAATACATGTGTGAATATATAGACAAACAGAGTGTCACTAGTATGCCTCTACTTGACTAGCTCATTAATCAAAGATGGTTATGTTTCCTAACCATAGACATGTGTTGTCATTTGATTAATGGGATCACATCATTAGGAGAATGATGTGATTGACATGACCCATTCCGTTAGCCTAGCACTTGATCGTTTAGTATGTTGCTATTGCTTTCTTCATGACTTATACAAGGTTCCTACAACTATGGGATTATGCAACTCCCGTTTACCGGAGGAACACTTTGTGTACTACCAAACGTCACAACGTAACTGGGTGATTATAACGGTGCTCTACAGGTGTCTCCAAAGGTACATGTTGGGTTGGCGTAATTCGAGATTAGGTTTTGTCACTCCGATTGTCGGAGAGGTATCTCTGGGCCCTCTCGGTAATACTCATCACCTAAGCCTTGCAAGCATTGTAACTAATGAGTTAGTTATGAAATGATGTATTACAGAACGAGTAAAGAGACTTGCCGGTAATGAGATTGAACTAGGTATTGGATACCGACGATCGAATCTCGGGCAAGTAACATACCGATGACAAAGGGAACAACGTATGTTCTTATGCGGTTTGATCGATAAAGATCTTCGTAGAATATGTAGGAACCAATATGAACATCCAGTTTCCGCTATTGTTTATTGACCGAGAATAGTTTTAGGTCATGTCTACATAGTACTCGAACCCGTAGGGTCCGCACGCTTAACGTTATGATGACAGTTATATTATGAGTTTATGAGTTTTGATGTACCGAAGGAGTTCGGAGTCCCGGATGAGATCGGGGACATGACAAGGAGTCTCGAAATGGTTGAGACATAAAGATCGATATATTGGACGACTATATTCGGAGTTCGGAAAGGTTCCGAGTCATTCGGGTATTTTTCGGAGTACCGGAGAGTTACGGGAATTCGCCGGGGGAGTATATGGGCCTTATTGGGCCATACGGGAATAGAGGAGAGAGGCCCAAAGGAAGGAGGGGCGCAGCCCCCCTCTGGTCCGAATTGGACAAGGGGTCCAGCCCCCTTTTCCTTCCTCCTCTCCCCCTCTTTCCTTCTCTCCTACTCCAACAAGGAAGGGGGGAGTCCTACTCCCGGTTGGAGGAGGACTCCTCCTGGCGCACCCCTCCTGGCCGGCCGAACCCCTCCCCCTGGCTCCTTTATATACGGGGGCAGGGGGGCACCTCTAGACAGACAACACAAGTTGATCTACGGATCGTTCCTTAGCCGTGTGCGGTGCCCCCTTCCACCATATTCCACCTCGGTCATATTGTCGCGGAGTTTAGGCGAAGCCCTGCGCCGGTAGAACATCATCATCGTCACCACGCCGTCGTGCTGACGGAACTCATCCCCGACGCTTCGCTGGATTGGAGCCTGGGGGACGTCATCGAGCTGAACGTGTGCTGAACACGGAGGTGCCGTACGTTCGGTACTTGGATCGGTCGGATCGTGAAGACGTACGACTACATCAACCGCGTTGTCATAACGCTTCCGCTTCGGTCTACGAAGGTACGTAGACAACACTCTCCCCTCTCGTTGCTATGCATCACCATGATCTTGCGTGTGCGTAGGAAATTTTTGAAATTACTACGTTCCCCAACAAGATGAATACTAGTGGTCCTATGTTTGGTGATCGTCTATTTGAGCTTACAAACCTTATGCGTGCCAAAGGAGATGTTGGAATTATTAGTGATATTATTTCCGAAGCTATAAAAATTCATAAGCAAGATCATTGTCAAACTCACTCTAACGAATCACCCTCTCTAGGATTTGATCCTCCACATGACGATGTTGAACATGGATACTATGATGAGGATGAAGATAGTGACTTCGATCTTGATGATTGAATGAGACATTTTGGTCTTATGGCAAATCTTCGGGGATAGATGTCAGGAGGAAAGGAATGGGTTCTTGATAGTGGATGTATCGATCACATGACCGGAGATAAAGACATGTTCCGTGAGCTTGCTGATAATGATAGTCCTTGAAAGTATGTCACTTTCGATGACAACTCAAAGGGTAAGGTGGTTGGCCTCGGTAAGGTGGCATATCACATGATAGCTCCATACAAAATGTCATGCTCGTTGAATCTCTTGGATACAACTTACTTTCACTATCTAGACTTACTGATTTCGGTTTCAATGTCCTATTTACTGAAGTAGATTGCCAAGTGTTTCGTCGAGACAATCATAAAATGGTATTTTCCGGTGTGCGTAGAGGTGATCTATACATTGTTGATTTCACTCAAAAGGCTCAACCTAAAACTTGCTTCATTGCTAAATCCTCAAAAGGTTGGCTATGGCATAGACGACTAGGTCATGTTGGTATGCGAAACCTCGACAAGCTTATTAAAGGAAATCATATCCTTGGAGTTAACGATGTCATATTTGATAAGGATAGACTTTGCAGCGCTTGTCAGCCAGGTAAACAGGTTGGAGGAAGGCATCCCGTGAAGAATATCATGACCACAAGAAGGCCACTCGAGCTACTTCACATGGATCTTTTTGGTCCCAACTCCTACAAGAGTCTCGGTGGAAATTCTTTTGGTCTAGTTATAGTTGATGATTTTTTAAGATTTACGTGGGTGTTGTTTCTCGATGATAAATCGCAGGTCCAAAAGATCTTCAAAAACTTCTCTAGGAAGGCCCAAAATCAATTTGAAGTGAAGATCAAGAAGGTTCGCAGCGACAACGGAACCGAGTTCAAGAACGCAAATGTGGACACCTTTCTTGATGAAGAAGGGAGTTCACACGAGTTCTCGGCTACGTACACACCTTAACAAAATGGAGTTGTTGAGAGGAAGAACCAGACGCTCATCGAAATGGCGAGAACGATGCTTGATGAGTACAAGACACCGAAGCACTTTTTGGCAGAAGCGGTTGAGACAGCTTGTCATGCAACAAATCGCTTGTATCTGCACAAGCTACTCAGAAAGACGGCATACGAGCTCCTCACCGGTAACAAACCCCAAGTTGGACACTTTCAAGTATTCGGCTCAAAGTGCTACATTCTTGATAAGCATCATCGTTCTAAATTTGCTCCTAAGTCTCATGAAGGTTTCCTACTAGGTTATGGCTCAAACTCTCACACTTACCGTGTCTACAACAATTTCACCCGAAAGGTTGAAGAGACGGTAGATGTGAAGTTTGATGAATCTAACGGCTCACAAGTAGAGCAATTGCCAATTGATGTAGGAGACAAATATCCTTCGGAAGCGATCCAAGACTTGTCTATTGGTAAGGTCCTCCAACGGAGGTGAAGGAGAGTACCTCGTCCATCCAAGTGGAAGCTTCTACTTCACGACAAGGTGAACCAAGAGTTGATACGGAAGCATCCACAAGTGGGACACACCAAGATGAAGAAAACGAGGAAGTGCATCAAGATGAACTTCCCCACCACGACAAGAGAACGCCAACGCCAACAATGAAGAAGGCCAAGAAGAAGAACAAGATGAAGAATATGTTCAACAAAGACCCAAGCAAAAGCTTTCACGAGTTCGAGCAAGAATTGCTGAAGATCATCCCGTCGAGCAAATCTACAATGACATTCAAACTGGGAGAATCACTCGCTCTAAAACTTCTTTAGCTAACTTTTGTGAAAACTATTCTTCCATCTCTAGAATTGAACCTATGAAGGTTGAAGAAGCATTGGAAGATCCGGATTGGATAAATGCTATGCATGAAGAGCTACATAACTTTGAGAGGAACCAAGTTTGGACATTGGTTGAGAAGCCCGACAATAACCACAATGTCATCGGTACCAAATGGGTGTTTCACAACAAGCAAGATGAAGATGGACAAGTAGTTCGCAACAAAGCACGTCTCGTCGCCCAAGGCTACACACAAGTCGAAGGTATGGACTATGGTGAGACTTACGCTCCTGTTGCTAGACTTGAGTCCATTCGCATCTTACTTGCCTATGCTAATCACCATGACATCACCTTGTACCAAATGGACATTAAAAGTGCTTTCCTAAATGGTGAAATTGAGGAGGAAGTTTATGTTAAGCAACCTCCCCGCTTTGTCAATCCTAGGAAACCCAATCATGTTTACAAACTTCACAAAGCTCTTTATGGTCTTAAACAAGCTCCTAGAGCATGGTATAAATGCTTGACCAAGTTCCTTATTGAAAAAGGGTTTGAAATTGGGAAAATTGATTCTACTCTTTTTACTAAAAGGGTTAATGGATAACTATTTGTGTGTCAAATCTATGTTGATGATATTATATTTGGTTCAACTAACCCTCATTTTAGTGAAAAGTTTGGGCAGCTAATGTCGGAGAAGTTTGAGATGTCTATGATCAGTGAACTCAAATTCTTTCTTGGGTTGCAAATCAAGAAAACTAAGGAAGGTACCTTTGTTTCTCAAACGAAGTACACCAAGGACTTATTCAAGAAGTTCAATATGCAAGAATGCAAAGGTATGTCTACACCCATGCCTACTAGTGGACATCTTGACTTGACCAAAGATAGTGAACTGGTTGATCAAAAGGTTTATCGCTCTATGATTGGTTCATTGTTATATCTATGTGCTTCACATCCCGATATCATGCTAAGTGTGTGCATGTGTGCATGATATCAAGCTGCTCCTAAGGAATGTCATCTTAAGGCCGTGAAAAGGATAGTAAGATACTTAATCCATACACCAAATTTTGGCATTTGGTATCCTAAGAGGGCCTCTTTCGATCTTGTTGGCTATTCCGACTCGGACTATGCTGGAGACAAGGTTGATAGAAAGTCCACTTTTGGTACTTGTCAATTTCTTGGTAGATCTCTTGTGTCTTGGTCCTCCAAGAAACAAAACTCGGTATCCTTATCCACCGCCGAAGCGGAATAAATTGCCGTTGGTTCACGTTGTGCTCAATTACTTTGGATGACCCAAACTCTTAAAGATTATGGGATATATGTGAGACATGTTCCATTGCTTTGTGACAATGGAAGTGCTATCAAAATTGGTCATAATCTTGTGCAACATTCTCGAACTAAGCATATTGAAATTCGTCATCATTTCATTCGAGATCATGTGGCTAAGGGTGACATTGATCTTAAGCATGTTCGCACCGAAAAGAAATTAGCGGATATATTCACTAAACCTCTTGATGAGAAAGTGTTTTGCAGGTTAAGAGGAGAATTGAACATCATTGATGCCTCAAACTTGGAGTAGAAACTCCATTGGATACATGCAAGACATGAGCTTATGACTAATCCTTGATATTTCTCTTATGATGAAAATCTTATGTCTTGGATATATTTGTATCTTGCATGTTATCTAACCCATGTAGGTACTTGGTGGAATCAAATTCCATGAGATTGTAATCTACTCATATCTTGAGCTATCTCTACATCACCAAGTCTCTACACTATGGTGGTTGAAGACAAGGAAGCATGGAACCACTCAAACATATCCTTTGACAAATTCTATGTTGAGCTTCATGATTGTCATTTTTGGATACACAAGTGCTCTTCCTTACAAGAACCAACCCATGTAGGTAGATGGACTCAAATTCCAAGTGGTACTCCAAATTCTTGATGAGCTACATCAACCTTGAGCAACGCACACAAGTTCAACTACATGGACAACACCACCAACCAAGGTATGTTATTCCATCTTAGAGAAGCTTTACTCCAAGTCATGAGCTAAAGCAACTCGAAAAGATGTGAATACATCAAGATGCTTAAGCGAAAAATGGCAACACCATTTTGAGCTTAAAACGATGAGTATGACCTATGATCAAGTGATCTCACTTGACTCCTAAGTCAATATACTCTAACATAGGTGACTTTGTCGCCGACCATCTCTAGATGAAGTTCTCTTGTGTTCTTTTCTGTGTTTCTGCATTTGTCTCATGCGTATTTGTTTCCCCTTTCAAGAAAAACTTCATCTAGATTTCCTTCTATTTGCTCTGCATTCTCTGCATTCCAATTCATTGCACATCTTTCAGTAAATTCCTTGCAAATCTTTGTGAGATCTTACTAGTCTAGTGAGCTGAGGTGACAAGTGTTTTCTCTGCGATGAACTCGGTTTCACCGATTTGTTGTCTTCGGTCCAACCGAATCCTTTCGGTACAACCGAAGCATACCACTCGGTGCCACCGATTTCACATCAGGAAAAACAGTTTGCCACATATTCTATGTTTCTTCTGATCCAGCTCCACTCAATGAATCTTGTCCTCTACAAGCATCACATCTTTATCATTGCTTTGTGCTGTGTCTCAAGGACCAAACCCATTAGACAGATTCTTCTTGGAAATTGATGTCAAAGGGGGAGAGAGAGAGATCACATCAAAGCTTATCACTTAGAGAGAGATCACATCAAAGAAAGAGTATATCACCTTCTTAAGGGGGAGAGAGATCCTCAAGGGGGAGAGAGATCTCTAGGGGGAGAGAATACTTAAGTAGAAAGTATTTCTCAAGGATCCCAGATGCTTGGTGTTCAAGAGGAGAGATGCCACATGTCTTCTTGAGGGGAGAGACATGTTCATGTGATATTTTGTGCTTATTTGCATTAGCATGCATTAGCTCTGATCATCATTCATATCTTTCAGCTCTGATTTTCTGTTCCCTATCTTCTCCCAGTATACCATACTAGATTCAGGGGGAGCAAGACATCTAAGGGAAAGAAATCATTTAAATTCATTGCATATATTTACTCTTGGGGACATGTCTAATCCAATGTGGTACTTAGTACTCACTCTCTACATGTCATCCCAGTCTTGGTATTCTTGTGGCTTCTTCTGTTTGCTCTGGCTAGTGGAAGTATCTGTGTTATCTAACCTTGTTTGTGCAGGTTCATTCTATCCTAAGCCAACTCAAGACTACAAGGTAAGTATATGCATCACAATCATGTGTATGAGGAATTCTTGCTGATGTACATACTGTTTGCAAGAAGGACTCATGAACATGAAGGTATTTTCTTTAATATTCTTTGCTCTGATGCATATGGCCAAGATACATGTAACACATTGCCTACTCTATCATGGTTATGCTCTCACATGCTTCTCTATTCCATATTTACATGACTGCATACATGTAGGGGGAGCCTATGTTTGTTACATGTCTTTCCAAAGCTTTACTTGCTATTCTTCATATCTTTATCTAAAGCTTTGATGTATGTTGTCATCAATTACCAAAAAGGGGGAGATTGAAAGCACAAGTGCTCCCTAGGTGGTTTTGGTAATTAATGTCAACATATCTCTTGTTGGACTAACACTTTTATCTAGTATGTTTCAGATAAGTTCAACAATGGAGTGGCATGGACTAAAGGATGTGGGAACTCCTTCAAGATGCTAAGGACAAAGGATTGGCTCAAGCTTCAAGCTCAAGATTGTTCATTTTACATTTTAGTGATCCAAGATCACATTGAGTCTATAGGAAAAGCCAATACTATCAAGGAGGGATGAGGTGTTGCTTAATGAGCCTCTTGCTTCATGTGGTTAGTGATATGCTCCAAAACCCTCAGCTACTTTCTCACATCCACAAATGACCTAAACCTAAAGCCAAAATCGGTCACACCGATTCTTCCTATCCGGCGCCACCGATTTCAAAAGTCATAGCCACTGCCACAAACCCTAGGCAAATCGGTCTCACCGATAGGGATCTCGGTCTCACCGAGATGGGATTGTAATTTCTCTGTGTATGTGCATTACCAAAATTGGTCTAACCGAGTTTGTGCAATCGGTACTATCGAGATTACAATGCAAACTTCCTAGTTGACTCATTACCAAAATCGGTCCCACCGAGTTTGTGTAATCGGTCAAACCGAGTTTGCCTGACCAACTCTCTGGAAAGCTTATTACCAAAATCGGTCTCACCGAGTTTGTGTAATCGGTCTTACCGAGATTACGTTATGCCCTAACCCTAACCATATCGGTCTTACTGAGTTGCATTTTGGTCCCACCGAAAAACCTAACGGTCACATTATTTGCTAAATCGGTCTGACCGAGTTTAACGATTCGGTCCCACTGAGTTTGGTAGATTGTGTGTAACGGTTAGATTTTGTGTGGATGCTATATATACCCCTCCACCTCCTCTTCATTCGTGGAGAGAGCCATCAGACTGAACCTACACTTCCAGCATACATTTTCTGAGAGAGAACTACCTACTCATGTGTTGAGGCCAAGATATTCCATTCCTACCATATGAATCTTGATCTCTAGCCTTCCCAAGTTGCTTTCCACTCAAATCTTCTTTCCACCATATCCACATCCTATGGGAGAGAGTTGAGTGTTGGGGAGACTATCATTTGAAGCACAACAGCAAGGAGTTCATCATCAATGCACCATTTATTACTTCTTGGAGAGTGGTGTCTCCTAGATTGGCTAGGTGTCACTTGGGAGCCTCCGACAAGATTGTACAGTTGAACCAAGGAGTTTGTATGGGCAAGGAGATCGCGTACTTCATGAAGATCTACCGCTAGTGAGGCAAGTCCTTCGTGGGCGACGGCCATGGTGGGATAGACAAGGTTTCTTCTTCGTGGACCCTTCGTGGGTGGAGCACTCCGTGGACTCGCGCAACCGTTACCCTTCGTGGGCTGAAGTCTCCATCAACGTAGATGTACGATAGCACCACCTATCGGAACCACGCCAAAAACATCCGTGTCTCCAATTGTGTTTGAATCCTCCAAAGCCTTCCCTTTATATTCTTGCAAGTTGCATGCTTTACTTTTTGCTGCTCATAAACTCTTTGCATGCTTGCTTGCTATGTATTGTGAATGTTAAACTTGTGCCTAAACTCCACTTAAACTTAAGGAAACTTAAAAACTGCAACTTTGGTACTTAGAGTCTAATCACCCCCCCCCCTCTATACACCTCTTCTCAAGGTCCTACAGAAGCGACCGGTCAACCCTTATATAGGAGTGCTAGCACAAAAAGATGCATGCATGACCACTAAAATTTCCAGATTAAAGCGCCGCTCTAGCGAGAGTATGGCGTATGTCGTTACCTTTGGCCAGGCCATGGCTACCGGGCGACGACGACCAAAGAAGAGGCAGTGGGAGGGGAATGAATGCGGCTACTGTGTGGGTTCGTCGTCGGGCTTAAATAAATGTGCACCATCACGTGTACCTGCGGGTGCACACATTGTAACATACGTGTCTGCTTAAGTGCGCGTCACGTAAATGGTGTGTGTGATTCTAAGAGACAGAGTGCGTGTGTCCGACTCTACTCTTTGGACATGTACTCGACCTTCTGCATCGGGATATAAGTATAATGGTATTAAACTTTAGCTCGTGATTTACGTGGCCATGTTAACGTAGTTGTGTAAAAAAATGTCACTTCCTGCTCGTGATTTGCGTTATATAATTACGAGCAAGATCCTCGTGCATTGCACAGAACATCAATAAGCATTGTTTTACAAAACACCTGTTGTTATTAACCCATGCAGGAGTAATCCAATGTGTAAAAACTAATGATATCTCGAGAATTTTATCGGAAAACTGGTATCTCGAGAATTTCATCGAAAAAATGAAAGATGAGAGATAAGGTGAGGAGGAGTGGAGCGTGGTGGTGACTGGTGGCCGAACTGGGTGGAGGCATGGGGATGGATGGCGCCGGCAGGCGGCAGCGGCCAACATGCTAGATTGTTCCAGGGACTTCCTTTTTTAATTGCTCAGGAATGAGGTTGTGGGAGATAAGGATGTGGAGAGAGGTGTGGGTATCTTTTGTAAAATTATCATAGCTTGCTTTCTATCCGTCAGATATAGATCGGAAGGTCTATATTACAAGATGGCAGGCACACCATCATCTCCAACTCGGTTTTTCATAAGAGTAGAGATGATAAGTTTGCTAACTACTAAAGTAAAGTGGAATTTGTCCATGTTATACAAGTAAATTAAGGTGATCGTTTGTCATACGGGTAAGGTTGGACGAAGGGTGGTAGGAACAAATGCTCCGCCTAGAGCATGTGTGTGTGAGATGGAGTCTTTGTGTGTGTGTGGGGGGGTGTGTGTGAAAGAGAGAGAGAGATGGAGTCTTAGTGTGTGTGTGTGTGTGTGGGTGGGTGGGTGCGTGTGTGGGGGGGGTGGGTGCGTGTGTGTGTATGTGTGACGCGGGGTCCTCAGTGGCGGATGTAATTTAAGTGGGCGTGGCTTCATCATAGAGAGGTGATGTGTATGGCAGAGGCCACCAACGATGGGGTGTGAGAGAGAAAAGGCCCGTAAAGAGGGAAGAGAAGGTGTGTGTGCGTTAAAGGATTCGACATCGAGAGAACATGTTTGTTCGAGATACACCGAGGAAGGCTACCATATATCGATGGTGCATGTAGGAGGGAATTAAATGAAGGGATGGTCTTATTGGTTTCGGGGATTATTGGTGTACAAAAGTATGGGGACTTCTATACCCCTTACCTGTGCACGGGCAATCGCAGCCACACCTGCGGCAGGGCTTGGCGAGGCAGAGGAAGATAAAACACGGAGACTACCATGATAGACACTCGAAGAACAAAGAGCAGAAGGCGAGCTGGTCCTCCCCCGGTAACACCCTTGCCGGGGCAATCTGTGCAGCACCAGCAAGCCGTCACCCTTGAGTCTAAGAGCTCTGACACCATTGACAACATTAAGACCAAGATCTGAGAACGCATGCTCGGTAGCATGCAGATCCTCATAAAGATAGCCTACGGGTCCATGTTGGACTAGAAGATGAAGACCCCCGGCAAGATGCTTGCCGAGGACAAATGCAAGGCCCCCGGCAAGCCTTGTAGGGGACGATCGCTGGTCCGCGTCCAGGCCCGCGCCTGGCAAGGATTTGCCACCTCACCACCACTCCAGTACGACGACCAGTGCGCCTACTAAGCAGGCGCCTATGTGGCGGCATGCAGATCTTTGTGGAGGCTCTACCATTGTGCCAACACAGCAGCTAGTTAGCCAGCATGGCGCTAGATACCTTGTCAGCCTGGACGCGTGTCGAAGCAAGGAGGAGCGGCGATGGACGGAATGGCTTCTGTTGCCGTCCCCGATAAAGTAAGAGGGCACGTAGGCAACGCATTAAATGCGTTTGTCCTACAGTGCCGAGCAATAAGCTCATACACTATAGCTTGCCACCTCCTGGTGCCACTATGGCAACCCCTTTACGTATAAAAGGAGGCCCAAGGCGTACAGAGAGAGGATTCATACTTTTGGACCGTGCTTGCATCATAGCTAGTTCAAAAGCTCAAGAATACATATATCCAGACAAGCAGGACTAGGGTATTACGCATCTTTGCAGCCTAAACCTAGGTAAAACCACTGTGTGCTAACTGATAGACCTGCTCTTCATGCAGCTAATCCCCCACCAAACGTAGAAGGGATTCTTGTGATCTCATAGGTGTTCGTTTCCCTGGCATCTTTGGCACACCAGGTAGGGGACATTAGTTGTGAGAATCTAGTCTACTAGTTAGTGCAGCAGCTTCATCGCCACGATGCCGAAGAAGAATATGATAGCAACGATCGGCCCGTCCGGAACTACTCAGCCCATGCCCGCACGGATGGGCGACGTGGCAGTTGCCGGCGATGGAGGAGACCAAGATCATCCACGCCGCCCTGGTGCGAGAAGCTAGGCGAGCAGCATCATCTGCAGCAGCGGCGGCGACCCGCACAGCAACTAAGAGCTAAGTCAAGCCAAACCATGAGTAATTCTTCTTTTTATAAGGTTATCTTCCTCGATGGTTTCGGTCCTTGTATGGAGAACCTGCACGCAAAAGGAACCCTGCGCGATTGGCAATGCCCCTGTTCTGTTTCGAGTCCTCTCAACAGCTCAGGTGTTGCGCTCTGCTAAGGACAGCGGGGTAACTTGTCGTAATCAACAACGCCCCTGTTTTGGTTTGAGTCCGCTTGACAGCTCAGGTGACTGCGCCAAGAGCGGCAAGGTAACTTGTTGGCATCGACGCCCTCTGCAGGCTGCTAAGGATCCGTCCTTCTAGCGCCTGCGGCAAGGGGTGCACGCGCCGGCAGGCCTATCCTATTAAGCATAGGGTGCAGAACATACAAGGATGAACTAAATAGGAAGATAACATGCAATCAATTCAAGGAACAACAAAGTTATATTACATCAAAAGTTGCTGCGATTCTAACTTAAGATGAATTATCTTGGGTGCGAACTCGCTGCGGCAACAAGAAATGAAGGAGCTAATTCCGGAGCTGGCCCTCCAGCATCACGACTCTGCAGACGCAGCTGATGATGGGCTCGATGAGCTCCTCGAGCGCTTGACAGTCGACGCCCTCCGGCAAGCTATCAAGCGCCTGAGCAAAGTCAACGCTGGGGTTCCAGTGCGCCACCTTGGTGAGTACCTTAGTGAAGATGCCCCAACAAAGCTTCCGGGACTCCTCGTCCAGATAGGCCGCCCTATTAGAGTCGAGATACTTTAGGGCGTCGAGGACACGCTCGAAGAATAGAGTCAGGCTAGCGCTGTCAGTCATGTTCACCTCATGGGAGAACCTGAAATTTGGCATGCCCATGGCAGACAGCTGGGCAGTGAGCTTCTCCACGATGTACAAAAGGCGGCTGGTCCAAAGTTTCGTGTTGGCCACGAGCTGGTTGTGGGAAGTGAGAGCGGTCGACAGCAGCAGCTGCTCATCCATGAGCTCCTTGGTCAGGATCAGCTCGCAAGCCTGGGACTCCAAAAGCATCTTCTCCTGGGTCTCCAGCTTCCGCTTCAGATCAGCAATGGAATCGCTGGCCTTGGAGAGAAGCTTAGTTTTGTCAGATATGGTGGTTTGCATCTCTGCCAGGTCGTAGAGAGTCTTCTCTCTGTTGCCCTTGAGCGTGGAGAGCAGCTTGTCGGGCCAGGTCCGCCTCCAGCTTCTCCACCTTGCCGGCCAGCTCAACCCTGGCGACCTCTGCAGCCTCAGCATGGTCGACAGCCTCTTTCAGCTTGCTAGCATGGTCCAGGGTCAGGGCGTCAAGTGCCTCTTTGTGCTCTTGTATTAGATCTTGAGTCCGTTGCGCGACGAGTTTTTCAATTTCTTCGTCCTTGGCATGAAGTGTGGTGGCAAGCACCGCTTCGCGAGCAACCAGGTCCTCCCCCTAGGCATCGAGCGAGATGCGGTGTTGTGTCTGGTCAGACTCGTCCTTGGCGGCCTTCAGCTTCGCCTCCTCCTGAGCCTTCTCGATGTCGGCTTGTTTCAAGAGGAGCTCGCATCGGCGCTCGAGCAGCTAGTCCTGGGTGTCTCTCAGATCTTGCCGGGCCTCGGCAAACCAGCGCTGCATCTGAGTGACGTGCTCTTGGAAGTCCGCCTTGGCCTTGTCCACGGCCGCCATCCTGGAGTCTACCTTCTCCTTGCGAGCCCGATGGAGAGCTTGGAGCTTGTGGAAGTTGGCGCTCATGGCCTGAAGGAGTTGGTCCTCTTTATAACCGCCACTGCTGACACTCGGTTCGTCAACAACCTGGAGCCTAGCGGCGGTGAGGATCTCCTCATCGAAGACCTCCCCCTCGGTTTGCGCTCTGGTGCTTGCTGCTCCTGGCATTGTGATGAAAAGATCATCACCAACCTTCAAGTACCTGCTCGGGGCAGAGGCTGAGGAAAAGGAAGGCTGGTCATTGGCCATGTCCTCCCCAGCAGGATCCTTGCCGGCCTCCCCGACAGGCTCCTTGGCGGCATCCACAGTGGCGGCCTTTCCGTCCTCTCCGGTAGGCCCCTTGGCAGCCTCTCTGGTGGTGGCCTTGCCGGCCTCCCCGCCAGGCCCCTTAGCGGCCTCTTCAACGGCGCCCTTGTTGGCCTCCTCAGTGGATCCCCTGGCGGCCTCCTCAGCAGCAATGTTGGCGGCTTCAGCCTCGGCATCCTTGGCGGTCTCCATGATCACGGTGTTGACGTCCGCCTGGTTTACCAGGGAGGATCTGAGGCCAAAAAGGGGAGTGAGGCAAGGCCAAAAATCAAAACAGTTCAAGACAGAGAAAAGGAAAGAAATCAAGGCGACAATGGCAAGGAACAGAGGCGAGTAACTTACCTGCGACAAGAGGGGAGGACGCATCCCCTTCCCCGGCGACGTCCGTTGCCGGGACGGGGTCGCCCGCACCTGTGCCCTCCACCTCCTCCACCTTGCCGGGGGCACCCCTCTGATTGGCGTAGTCGATGGGGGCGGCATGTCAGGGGTGGCCCCTAGTGGCTCCTCCTGCTGTTGCTCTCCCCCTGCGGACCCAGCAAGATCATCAATAAGGCTGCGCGGTCCAACGCCGCCAGCAAGAAACAAGTAACGAACTTATGATGGGGGCTGGCGTGGGGGCTGTGCTCAGGGCTGGACTCTAGGATGATGAAGATCGTCCCCGCCGCACGTGGAGTCCTTGCCGGGGGCTCATCGCCCGTTGAGGCTTTGGCTCTCTTTGCCACCCGCTGAGCCAATGTCGTTGTGAAAGACAAGATCTAGTCAAGGCAAGACAATCAAAATGGAAGATCAAAGGATAGATGAGGGCGCGAGGTGCTTACTCGTCTTCCTCCTTTGCCCTCTTTTTCCACCTCGGGCTGAAATACCCAAGGTTGTAGTCAGCCGGTGGGGTGGTGCCCGTGGGGGAAGGGGACGGGGTCCTTGCGCGCTTGGATGAGGAGGAGGTAGCAGCCGTGGTTTTTTGCGCCGCGGCGGTCATGTCCTTCTTGGCCATCGCGGCTTCCTTCTTTGTCCCCGCGGTCGCGCGCCTTGTCTGGCGCATGGGTTGCACCTGGGCCTCTTGTCATTGTGTGGGCCTGCTGGACTAGACTGGCTCATTGGAGCCGATCCTCCGCAGGACGAGTTTCTTCTTCGGGGCCGAGGGCTCGTCCGCCTTGGATGCCTCCTCGGTCAGCTCTTCGGCCGCCTCTTAGGCAAGGGGGGCCCTGCCGGCGGCACTGCTGGTTTCCCCAGCAGGCCTCGTCCATTGAAGGAAACTCCTCTCCTCTTCAGCCTCTTCGGGCTCATCCACCGCAGTGTCGTAGCTACCGGCCTCCGCGACAAGTGCTGCCCCATCTGCCCTGGCAGCAATATATGCCACCTCTTCATCAGTGGTGGGGCGAATGAGCTCTGGCTCGGCGCGAATGGTGCCCTCCGACAAGTTGTCAAAGAACTGCTGAACCAACTCCGCCTTTGGCTCGTCCCAAGTTGGATCCAGGCCATGGGCGTCGAAGACTGGCATCATAGCAATGATGTCGGTCAGGCGAGAGTTTTTGCTTAATAGATGCACCCCCGCCGGCAACCTGAATGGGTGGCTGGTCTTGCCATTTTTGTGGCCTTGCTGGTCCTCTCAGCATTGCCATCCTCATCGACTTTGAGGTGAAAGAGCCTCTGGCCGATGGATGCATGCCGCATCACTGTTAAGTTATGCTTCAGGCCAGGGCGGAGCCTCATGATATATACTACATTCTTGAAATCCCAGGCCGACCTCCCATTTTGATGCAAAGGGGCGATACAGCAGTGGATTAAGTCAGCCCCAATCATCTCTAGGGTGAGGCCGGGGAGACAAGGCGGTGAATTCTGGTGGTGGCGATCGTGAGCTTCTTGTCGTCGGGGTCGAGTTCGGTCCAATCATTGTCGCGGACCGGCAGGCTCCAGCGAACCTCGCAAAACGGTCATGGGTCCTCCTCCACAATCCAGCACCACCGGCTCCGCCATTCATCCCACTGCTCCTTCTGGCCTCCCTCCGGGTACACACCCTTGCTCGAAGCCCTAGGGATCCAAGTAACGCAGCCAGAAGCGGCATCCCTGGCTGGATACGGGGAGTGAAGTAGTGGCGAAAGAGTGTTGTGTTGGGATAAACCCCGGCAAAATCTTCGCAAAGATGGGCGAAGAAGGCCATGCACGCCACATCATTTGGCATGAAATCTAGAAGGCGGAAGCCAAATGTGTGCATGGTGTTGTTGAAGAAGTCGGAGAAAGGGGGCAGAGGCTGCAAGAAAAATAATCAACAAAGAAAGGATAAGTTTTTGGACCAGGCTTGGCGAAGGGGGCGGGGATGACCACCGTGGTGGGATGCCCCGTCGTCTCCCTCCCCACAGGTACTGGAACTGGTCCCTGAGGGTGAGTGCGTCGATCGATGTGATGAAGAGGGCGTGCTTCATCCGCAAATTCACCAACTCATTCTGCGACACCTCCTTCCCCACAGTAGCCTTGGCCACTCCCTTGGCCTTGCTCGCTTAGGGTGCCATGGTGACTGAGAAGAAGCCGGGGGTCAGAAGCAATGGAAGCATGGCGGCAGCGAGCGAGGGTGATAGCTCTGGTTCAGATTTGGGGAAGAAGAAGGGAACGACAGTTCCAAGATTGGGAGAAGCAAAGAGGGTAAATGAGCAGTGCCCCTGCGGATTTCCTTTTTTATGGGGAAGGCGCGGGCCACCTCATTACCTTTTACTGCAGGGTGACGCATGCGTGCCACGCCCATCCCACGCACGACCCGCACATCACACACTCGACGAGCATTGTGGGGAAGCGCAACTGACAGAAAGATTGCAGCGATCCATCTCTGCAATGACCGCCCGCACACTGCCTTGGGCCTGGCCCAACTACGCCTTGCGCTTATGTGTGGCCTAGGCCTGGGGGCTCCTGTCGGTGTACAAAAGTATGGGGACTTCTGTACCCCTTACCTATGCACGGGCAGTCGCAGCCACACCTGCGGCAGGGCTTGGCGAGACAGAGGAAGATAAAACACGAAGACTACCTAGACAGAAACTCGAAGAACAAAGACCAGAAGGCGAGCTGGACCTCCCCCGGCAACACCCTTGCCGGGGCAATTTGTGCAACACCAGCAAGCCATCACCCTTGAGGCTGAGAGCTCTGACACCATCAACAACATTAAGACCAATATCTAAGAACGCATTCTTGGTAGCATGCAGATCCTCATAAAGATTGATAGCCTACGGGTCCATGTTGCACCAGAAGATGTAGACCCCTGGCAAGATCCTTGGCGGGGACAAATACAAGGCCACTGGGAAGCCTTGTTGGGAATGATCACTGGGTTGCGGCCAGGCCCACGCCCGGCAAGGATTCGCCACCTCACCACCACTCCAGTACGACGACCAGTGCGCCAACTAAGCAGGCGCCTACGTGGCGGCATGCAGATCTTCGTGGAGGCTCTACCATTGTGCCAACACAACAGCTAGTTAGCCAGCATGGCACTGCATGCCTCGTCATCCTGGACATGTGTCGAAGCAAAGAGGAGCGGCGATGGACGGGATGGCTTCTGTTACCGTCCCCATTTAAGTAAGAGGGCACGTAGGCAACGCATTAAATGCATTTTCCTACGGTGCCGAGCGATAAGCTCGTACACTGCAGCTTGCCACCTCCTGTGTGCCACTGTGGCAACCCCTTTACGTATAAAAGGAGTCCCAAGGCGTACAGAGAGAGGATTCAGCCTTCTGAACCATGCTCGCATCATAGCTAGTTCAAAAGCTCAAGAACACATATATCCAGGCAAGCAGGACTAGGGTATTACGCATCTTTGCGGCCCAAACATGGGTAAAACCCCTGTGTGCTAACTGATAGACCTGGTCTTCGCGCAGCTAATCCCCCACCGAACATAGAAGGGATTCTTATGATATCATAGGTGTTCATTTCCCCGACAGGGATATAGGGGAAGAGTGAGAGGGGGTAGCTAGAAGGAGATTGTTAAGTGTGAGTGTGTGTTTTACCCATCCAGGTGAAAGTTATGTGCACACAAGAAGAGAACGATTTGATGTGGCATTAGGGTTGAAGGTAATTAACTACGTATGGAGACATAGAGACCTTGAACGTGCATGTGCGAGAGGTATACATGTATACGTTGGATGTGTGTGTGTGCGCGCGCGCATGATCGAGATAAAAGAAAGAAGACATAAGTCATAAGATCAACAACATGGGAGAGACGGATCGGTATGACAATATGCATGCATGTGAGAGTGCAGTGAAGAAGGCCCGACAATTGAGCATGTGTTTTGTCTTTAAGAGATAGTGGCATGGGCTGGAGCATGCATCTATGGCGAGCAGAGGGAGTGAGACACAATGATTGCGCAAAAGAGATCAACCTATAAATGCATGTATGGAGAGAAATATATAGTGTGGGTGATAGGAAGCTAGAGTGCATGCGAGAAAGAAATGTTGACGGAGAAACTACAAATAGATACACAAATGGAGATGCTAGCTAGAGGAATATCATCTAGTTGGAGTGTTGGAGATGACCGACGGGTGTTTAAGAGGGTGAAGTTATGTGTGTGTGAGAGAAAGATAAAAAGAGGGCACTTGACTGCATGTAGAAAGAAACATATGTAGCATGCATGATAGGAAGCAAGAGTGAGGGGGAGAAAGAAGGTTGATGGAGAAACAATAAATAGAAAGACAAAGATGCTAGCTAGTGTGTGTTAGAGAGAGGAGTCGAGTGGATCAGAAGGATGAGTTATGTGTGTGGGTGTGAGAGAGATAGAGAGAGGGTGCATGTGAGTCACACACAAACAAATACCAGAGAGAAATGAGATCCCGAGAGACAGAGTTTTGTGTCTGCAAGAGAGAAAGATATTTCACAACGAGAGTGATAGCTAGAAAGACATATGAGGGAACACAAGAAATCTCTAGGGAGAGAGAGTGTGTGTGAGCGACATACAAGAAAATGGTGGAGAGATTTGAGACCCTGGGAGACAGAGTTTGTGTTTGTGTGTGAGAAAGAGATATTTAAGAGGAAGAGTCGTAGCTTCTCATATCTAATGAGCAAAAGACATCTCTGTGTGAGAGGGGGTGGGCGAGTGGCACACAGGGGAATAGTAGAGAGAAATGAGACCCCGGGAGACGAAGTTTGTGTTTGTGTTAGATAAAGTGATTTCACATGGAGAATCATAGTTAGAGACACATAGCAGGGAGTGAGATATACTTGGAGAGAGATAGAGTGATGAAGGTCGAGGGAGAGAGTACCGTCAGTGTGTTACAAAGATAAAAGATCATTGTCGACATACAGGTAGCACGAGAAATACCCGAGATACGAGGAACGCGTATAGGTCTAGAGAGATACTCTTATATAAGGATGAGTGATAGCTATATGAGACGAATATCTGGATTAAAGGGGATTCAAATATTTAAACTGGGGATCACGACATCGATAATATCATAACACAAATATTTGAAAATCCAAATTAAGATGGATATAGCCTTATGAATCTGAGATCATTCCATTTGTAAACCATATTTATGTATAAAAGGTGTTGTGGTTTTGAAAGTATATATAAAGAATGATGTATATAGAATTTTATTCCAATTGAAAATGGATCCTGCCCGAGCAAAAATAGAATACAAACGGGATTCAAATTGAGTTGGAACAGTAAAGGTGCACTCTGCAAAAAATTGAATGAAGCGGGGAAAGTCGCAGTAACCGCTCGAAACCAAAATCAGCGAGATGGAAACTACTGCCTATCCCTGCCATGCAAAGCCTATCGGCTCGATTTTTGTAGCTTTCGATAGGGGTAGGTTTGTAATTTCACTCAAACATGACATAACCGCCTCTCACCTGGATTCATACATGGTGAGCGCCAAAACACAGTGTCTCCTCGGCTGAAATCGACTCCCTCCCCAATTCATACACGGTGGGCGCCAAAAACAAACTCTCATAGGCAAATATTCAGTGTATAGAGATTACCGTCCTATCCCCAACCGAATAATATTGCTGTGATGTAGGAAATTTGAAACAGGGGCTAAGTTTGTAAATTTCCTCGCATTTGAGACAAGCGCGCCATGAAGACATGGTTCCCCCCTTCCTCTCTCCCTCCATTTCCCCATTCGTACTCCGTGGGCGCCAAAACACCCTCTCCACCCCAGCCTCCTCCGTCCACCACCCCATCCACCGCCGTCCTCCTCCACCATGTCAGAGCTGATACCTCGACGCCGTCGTCCATTACAAGAGATCGACTTCTCTCATCCACGGCTTCAGATCGGGATCCTTGCATCCCATCCTCTCGCTTCATCCCCACCTTCGTCCACCTTACCGGCACCGCTCCTATGACCGTCTCGTCCACCGCGCCCTGCCGCCACCGTGTACACTCCTAGATCTAATTACCCGCTGCTGACAGCCATCGCTACCGCAACACCGTCAAATTCTCAGTAGATGCATACACGGCGTCACACCATAGGCGTTACTCTTTCGTACCTGCTCAACTTATTTATCGCAGCAAGAAAATAGATCGTCACTGCTTTACTCTGATTTCTTGTCCATCACTTACTTGCTAGTTGAAAGCATACATTGGTTGCGAAGTTGCCTTTGTCCAGTTTGCACCTTCAGATACGCCATGGCACGCTCAACACTATACCCGCAATGCTTACGGTTTTCCCCTTTTATATTCCACACTAGTTAAATGACACTAGACTAAATTTCAAAATTGGGCCAGTCGATTTTTCAGAGCTCGCCGGAGTTCGCCGGTGCGAAGGAAGGGGCTCAGGTGGGGATGGTGGTTGTGGGGGCAATGGTGGGGCCTCGCCGAACGAATAAAACTCAACATGGGTGGGGCGGGGGTGGGGGTGGGGGTGGCGGAGGAACATAGACGGTGGGGGCTGGTGGTTCGGCCGGCGTCCCGTGCGGTGTTCTGTATGGGAAGCACAGTATGTTCCTTGTCAGGAAGGAGAGCAGGGACATCTGCAGTCGACACCTCTATTGGGTCGGTTTTGCTAAATAATTTCGCACTTCGAATTGGTTTGCCATAATACCCCGGAAATGGTGGGAGCCGCACGGTCTTTGATAGACTAAACTGATAGTAATAGTTGTGCGCCTTCAAATGAATAGAGCTGGCCTCTGGGTGATCAATAGGCTGCATATTAGTAGCAGCAAAACCCCATGTTTTCCAGCCAGTTCCCCTTTCTCGATTTATATATGGTGGTTATGGTGTACCCCTATTATCTACACTACGATCTGCCTACTGGCTCTACGCTCTCGTTATCATGGTTTGGCAATAAACTTTCTATACGGTATATTATGAACCTATCATCCACCAACTATCCTTACATCTGGGGCCCCCAACAGGGAGCCTATTTTTTGTGTAGTTGTGCCAGATTATATTAATCCTGGACATGGGGGTATCCAGACTTGCCTGCCTGCGGCTCACTGCGTGGCTCCACCGACGGCCTGGTACGGCCCAGATCCAGCATTAATGACTCAAGATCCTCGCGAGGGGGAAAGCCTCACAAGGCAGACGATGCCAAGACCCCCGAGGAGATCGGCCTCTTCAGGATGGCTCTCGAGGAGCGGAGAGTTCTATGCAAGGTGCACCTCACGAGGCTCAGCTGACGTGAGCCATGACAACCAAGGCCAGACGGGCGCCAGGCGGGCACCATCGAGTGCAGAACGCTAGTTTCCTCTTCGGTGCAAGGGAGGCAAGCCGCAGGCGCGGAGTCCCGAGGAATTAGCCAAAGGTTTCCATTCTGGTGCAACAAGACCAAGACCACCAGGACGGCAGGACGTAGTTCATCATCGAGCCCACCGCAGTGTCACGACCAGGGGCTTTTTGCAGGCGAAGATCACTTTAGTCAGGATAAGTTGTACTACTTGTCCCCTTTCAAATCCGGCCATTGTGGCATCCCTTCCTACCAACATTTGGGAAGAGGACCAAGGCCACTATAAATAGGACTTAGCGACCACCATAGAGGGGGATCGGACCCACTTTCACCCGACCACCTCACCAGCTCTCTTGCGCTCAAGAACACCTCACCTCCTGAGGTCTGTTCATCCACTGTACTAGTTCATCCTCAGCCCTTTGAGGCAATCCACCAAAACGCTGGAGTAGGGTATTACACCGCAAGGTGGTCCGAACCAGTTTAAACTGATGTGTCTCTTTGTATCTTCGAGCCCGGCGCGCTAGTCTTAGGCGGATCGCGAGTAGGCAGGCTGGGTAGGTTGAGATCTCTGCACGCACCCCAGAGTTCAAACCTTTCAAGGGTTTGCGGAACCCGTAATCCGACATTTGGCACGCCAGGTAGGGGTGCGTTGGAGATCCTATGCTCCGTCCGTCAGATCGCACCCTCGGCTTCAATGGCGGGCGCTTCTCCATCCACTCGACCGACGCGCCTTCAAAGAAGCACCAGGGCTGCACCCTATCGCCCCCTCCCTGCGGCGGGTGGAATGGCTGCCCAAGTTCAGGCCCAAGCTACCGCCACGCTATGATGGCACGCCGGACCCGGCTGGCTTCCTCCAGGCGTCCGAGGAGGCAATCTCGGCGGCTGGCAGAGACGGCAAGGTGAAGGCCAACTGGCTCCCCATGGCCCTTGTAGGAGTGTCGCGCGCCTGGATGCTCCACTTACCGGAGTCCTCTGTGGCCTCTTGGGAGGAGCTGCGTAGCGTCTTCATCACGCACTTCGCGGCGCCGGCGTCTCCTGTCGTTGTGGCCCTCTTAGGCAGCTCGCAGGCGCCACTTTTTGATTGGCATATCAAGCAATTCTACTGGCAAGTAAGCATTGCCCAGGTGAGGTCAGGGGCTCCTCCGGGCTGGGCAGCGCCGAAGGCCAACCTCTCCTTCGGCCCAGAAGACCATCCAGCGACCACGGTAGGAGCAGGAGCGCTCCCAATGCTCTGCACCCCCACCATCTGCAACATGGCGGTCACCAGGACCCTCGTCGGCAGCAGAATCGGCCTGAACATGCTCTCTGTAGAGGCATTCGGCCTGCTACACGTGCCTCCTGGCCGGCTTCGTCCCACCAAGCCGTTCTCTGGGGTCGGCGGTGGCTTCACCCGCCCACTGGGGCAGATCTGTCTCCTCGTTACCTTCGGGACCAGCGACAACTACCGCACCGAGATCATCGACTTCGACATCGCCCGGATCAGCTTGCCATATAATGTCATCCTCGGATACCCCGCCTTGGCCAAGTTCATGGCGGCAACTCACCCAGCTTACAACCTCATGAAGATGCCAGGAAGCAACGGTGTCCTCATGGAGGCAGGGGACGCCAAAGACGCGGTGCAAGCCCTCAAGCTTGCCTTCAGGTCGGCGACATCCATGCTGCCTTGTGAGAAAGGGGGTCCTAGGGCCCCGGGAGCAGCGCTGGCTAAGAAGAAGCAGCTGTTCTCCCAAGACCGAGCCGAGACGAAGAAAGTGCTGGTCAGTGAGGAGGGGACAACCAACGCCACCTTCACCATAGGAGCTGGCCTCCCTCAATACCAGGAGAAAGCGTTGGTCAACTTCTTGCGCACCAACAAGGATATATTCGCTTGGGAGCCCAAAGATCTAGCTGGGGTCCCAAGGGAAATAATTGAGCACCACCTGAAGGTATGCTCAAACATGCGGCCGATGAAGCAAAAGGCCCGCCACCAGTCCAACAAGAAGCAAGCATTTATCGTCCAAGAAACCCGCAAGCTGCAGGACGCAGGGGTCATCAGGGAAGTACGATACCCGGAGTGGTTGGCAAACCCCGTTGTCGTCCCCAAGAAAGGAGGGAAGGAGCGCATGTGTGTCGACTTCACCAACCTCAACAAGGCCTGCCCTCAAGACCCCATTTTGGTTCCTCGCATCGATCAGATCATGGACTCCACCACTGAATGCGACCTATTGTGCTTCTTGGACGCCTTCTCAGGCTACCACCAGATCAAGATGGTCGTGCAAGATGTGGAGAAGATGGCGTTCTTGACCCCCTGCGGGGTTTACTGCTACACCTGCATGCCCTTAGGGATGGGCAATGCCGGGGCTACTATAACGCCCCGGATCCGATGCGCCAGGTGTCTGCCAGTTATTCGCCGTCATTGCCATGTCATTTGCTTGCGTGTTGCATTTTATCATGTCATCATGTGCATTTCATTTTGCATACGTGTTCATCTCATGCATCTGAGCCTTTTCCCCGTTGTCCGTTTTGCAATCCGGCACTCCTATGTCCTCCGGCGTCCCCCTCTTCTCTCTTTTCGTGAGTGGGTGTTAAACTTTCTCGGAATGGCCCGAGCCTTGCCAAGTGGCCTTGGTATAGCACCGGTAGACCGCCTGTCAAGTTTCGTGCCATTTGGAGCTCGTTTGGTACTCCAACGGTTAACCGGGTAACCGCAAAGGCCTCTTTTGTGTGCAGCCCAACACCCCTTCCAAAGTGTCCCAAAACTCATCTAACTCCCCTCCATGCTCTCGGTCCTTCGATCACGATCGTGTGGGCGAAAACCGCTCCTCATTTGGACACTCCTAGCTCCCTCTACCTATAAATATATGCCCTCCCCCGAGATCCCGCAGTCCAAACCCCCGAAACCCTAGCTCTCGTCCTCCTCCTGCAGCCGAACATGTCCGTCCAGCCGCCGGACATGTCCAACCGCGCCCGTGCCCAATCAGAGGCCGCCGCGTGTCCCCGCGCCGCTCCCCGCCGCCGCGGCCCGCA